>NW_027108009.1:183763-189371 GCF_000696795.3 Halyomorpha halys | reverse complement strand
TTATAATCTTAATACTTTCTTGAGACAGGTAAGTTTTTTTAAAATAAATAATTTAATATCTATCCATTTTAGTCTGAAAACCTTTTATTTTCCTTATAATTCCGACGTTTCGGCCAATCCGGCCATCTTCAGTGACAATCTACTTAATACAATTTTGAAATTATATAATTTAAAAACTCTAACTTCATGCACGCTATTCTGTCCAGAGTTTGGCCTATCACAACTTATTTGTGATAAAGTTTTTAAGGAATAGTGTCTGTGGATAAATGGTTTTGACTTTGTTTTAAGTGAGTATTGACTAATTAGAAATTGATGTTTTGACCTGGGCAGAACAGCCTGCATGAATTATATAATTTCAAAATTGCATTAAGTAGATTGTCCCTAAAGATGGCCGGATTGGCCGAAACGTCGGACTTACAAGAAAAATAAAAGGTTTTGAGACTATAATGGATAGATATTAAATTATTTATGTTAAAAAAAATACTTTTATCTTATTATTATTATTAGAATATCCTTTAAGACTTATATGTTTATGTATTTATTGCCTTCTTATCTATTTATTTTTTATTATGTGCATTTGTGTTTAATTTTTTTTTTCATTTATATTATATTACGCTACGATTTATGAGATCATAAATAGTTTTGTATACCTGTTTTATTTTAAATTTTTTGTTAAAAATTGCTGTTTAATTTTTTTTTCTTCTCCAATTTATTATTTTAGTTATATTTTATGATGTTCTATATGTTTATTTTAATTTTTAAAATTTTCTATTATACTCTAAGGCACAAATGCCTCTTGTCGATGCTTTTAATATTATTTTAAAGGAACTAGTCCTGGAATAAATAATGAACATTATTATTATTCATTTATATATGTATACGATATACGATTAAAAATCACGAAGTGCAACACTGTTTCATTAATTAAGACCTATAGTTTATTTTAGTTTATTATATATGTTTTTTCCCTCTATTTATTTTTTCTTTAAAACGTATTTAATCTAACTATGGTACCATTTCGTTATGGACATTTATAAACTAAAAATTAATATAGTAAACATTTATTTTAAAATTCCAATTTAGGCTATTTTTGAGACAACACAACCGGGAATGCCAGGGCTTGAACGACACGGTCAAAGCAATCACGGAGGAATCCACGAAGAGGTTTTGTTTTGTTTGACCTCTCACCCAGCTATAAGGGAATAGCTTCGTAATTATAGGTATCGATGATTGATGTTTCGATCTTATAATCGATTTAATTGATGATTTCAATGTTCCCAACAAAATATAGGTCGACTGATTTTCAAACATTTTGCTAATTTTCCTATATAACAAAAGAAAAATGAAATGAACTTTTGTGAAAGAATAACGGTTACATAAATAAAAAATTGTAATACAATAGTAGAGATTAAATACTATAAGATAGAGTGACATTATTTTTATCATTCAACTACGACGCGTTCAAAGGCCGTGTTAGAGATACAACAGAAACGAAATACTCACTGGAGAAAAATAGTGTAGTAACCGAGATGCTTACCCTTGACTTTTAATTCAGGGTGATATCGCGTTACCTCGTATAGTTAGCATAGCCGAAGGGTAGTCTGTGGCCGTTCCAAACAGTAAGGAGAAACATGATACCTGAACCTTCAGCTCGATACCGGGTTTATTTTTTAAAGAGTTTAGAGGAAAAATAAAGGAGTTTGTCCCTTACAAACAAATGCACATGGTTCACAATATTTTTCTACTTGTGGGCACATTTAATGATTTTCTTCTTTGAATAACCTAACGGACACCATGAATTGATGAATAATTAATGCAGGCGAGGTATTATTTGTTTACACTACCATAATAAATTACGGTTTTGTCCCTGTACACTTTTGAACCATGAAATGTTTGGCTAGCACTCGAAAATATTTTCCTTCCTCGGCACTTTCTTCCTTTCCTTTATGGCCCATATCCTTTTCGAGTGCCTCCTTCTGTCGGTGACATCTATGGGTTATCTGTTCCATGTTTTACCTCAAGTCATAAAACGGTGTTTCCTCTTTTGTAATATTCTTTCCTATGGTGGAGTATGTTCTATCGTCCATATATTGATCTAGTTTAACATGAATTTACCATAACAAATGAATGAATATTTGTATTAGTATCTGGTTATTTTGCTATATCTGGTTTTGGCCAAATTTGCAACATATGGAACATTCAGATTCTGATGGATGACTTGATTTTCAATAAGGATTTTACGAAATAACCGGATTCACCATAAAAAAAAATTGTATTCACAATTATAACAGAGCAAGCTGGATAGATGTTTTCAAGTTAAATTTAAATGTTATTGTGTGTCATTTTATTTGACATTCCAAAATTTTTAATTCTACAAAATTTCTAATATTTGAAAAAAACTGATAATGTATAAAGTATATTTGGTTGGTAATGAATCTCTTTAATTTGAGATGAAAACATTTAAGCCTGTCACAACCTAGGGTTCTCCCGTATGTTCCGTATTAGTTTAATGTATAAATAAATATTTTTTTTATTCTTTTGGGAATTTTGAAAATATACCTACACAATAACAACAGTTGTTAACAGTTATTTTTTAAAAAAAAGTATCATACCATGTAACGGGGTATAAGCTTCTTTTAATCGTCAATTTCAACCAACTCCTAGATATTGTAGCCTATCACATAATGAACTCTATTCATATGTAGTACTAGATAACGTATCTGTTAGACAGGAATAAGAGGGGTATTATTAATTAGTACTGCTGGGCAAGAAGTCAAGGGTGTACAACGAAGGGCGTATGTGATTTTGTTATATTTATTGGAATTAATTTTAATCCTCTAGTTTGTTTGTTAATTATCAGATCTTAGCGCACTTGCTCAGCCTCCACTGGCTCACTACCAGTGATGCGGTGAGAGGGATGCGCTGGGATCTTTTGAGCTCTGCTCTACTCCTCACACGTGGGGGATAGAGTGGGCTCAGGGATCCTCAGGTCGATTGTGTAAATATTGTATATAAGAGTGTAAATGTAACTAGAGATTATATTCTTTCATCATTTTGTTATTTATTTTTTTCATACACATGATTATGTTCATAGTGTTTATTCTTCTGTTGGTATATATTTAAGAGAAATTGTTTTTTTCATTCATTTATTTATTTGTATCCTTATTTTATTTTATTTTAGAATGAATGTGATCATTCATCACTATTTCCTATTGCCCACAACTGTATGGCAGATTGTAATATCTATCAATAAATAAAAAGTTGAATAAAAAATCAAACAAAAAAAAAATTGTCAGATCGATAAAATAGTTTTTAACTATTGTCTTTTATCTTGACCGCAGACCTGACCATCGCCATCAAATTCGCACACTGTTTATCTTATACGTAATGCTATTTAACTTTCGTTGATTAACGAATCAACTCATTAAACAATGAGGTGATTTAAAACTTTTTATAAAATTTATATGTTATCTCATAACTCGACAAGAACTTAAATTATCAACCAAACAGTAGCTTTATACAAAGAATAATGCCAGAGATTTGAATTCGGTTGCGACATTCAGAATCTAGTCCGTTCACACGACCTTCCTGTAGAGGGCGACCCAATTTGCATTACCGCTAACCTCTTTGCGAAAGTATTTACATTTTAGTAAATTAACTACGAATTGATAAAGGTAAACAAAAGGTAACCTAGTTGAAATGAATTAGTATATAAGCCCGAATTTAGGGTTATCTTATTGCGGATAATTAACCCCTTCGTTAATTGGAATAGAGCCAATTAACCTCGTCTCTCAGATCGATACCTCCTCGCCGTCTATTGGAGCTCTGCCTGTCTTAGCCCGGTTCAGATAGTCTTTATCTTTGAGGCGTTATTGTACTGGTTAATTAGTTAATTAATTAATATTTAACATTAGCTATCATAATTTCTCAATTAAAGAATTTTTCAATAATTATGTATCTATACTATTTATATAGTATATATTGAACTAAGTGAGTTAGTTCATCTATTATAGTAAAACAAAATTAAAATTAAAAAAATGTTATTATAATACATTTAGTAAATCTGATCTCAGTTAAATTGGAGTGTTACAGGCGTGTAGAGAAACTACCCACTCGTAGCACTCTAATGACGTTTTACATAAGCAGGACTCGTGGCCATCTTCTTTTCAGGCACCTCGGAGGATTGTCAGGAATGGAAGAGGAAGCAAGGTTAGAAACTAGTGGGTTTGGGTGGCTAGGGAGTTTATAATGGAAGGAGTGATATCTGGTTCGGGCTAGATCGGCTATATAGGGAACATTACGGTCTTTATGTATGATTTTATTTGTGACAAAGTAAGGAGCATTGAGGATTTTACGAAGTTATGAATTTTGGATTGCAATGATTGGCCCATATGTCCAGATTGGCCTTATTACAGTCATGTAAATCAGTCTTTTATAATGAATTGTAAGTTTAGATCGACTGTCCAGTAAGTGCTGTAAAAGTCGAAATCGACGTCCAGTTTCCTGTATTTTCAGTCTTGTGTGAGGATTCCAGGTTACTCGTTTGTGCATATATAGTAAATAAATATTAAATATTTATTATATATTTTATTTTTCTTCTATCAGCGTAACTTATCAAATATTAAATAATTGAAATTATGTTATTGCATATAATAAACATGTCTTTTTTTGTTTATATATTAATTAATTAATTATATCCCATGAAATCTCTGGAGGACATTTTTCTCAATCCCTTTGTTAATGCTAAGATGTTAAGAGTTTCATATATAATTAGAACTTGAATGAAAATGCACTCTTCCATGTTTCATTTACTTATTTTATATCATTAATAAACAATAACAATGTTTCAGGGTTGTTATCCCATCATCACGTATCTCCAACAAATTCATACATTGCATACAACACTTAATGAATATATCACAATTTCTTTGGACATTTTTTTAAAAAACAATTACCTGATAAAACAACTATTTAAAATTATATTGTGTTTTCTCCTCAGTAGTCTTATATTGATAATAATTCATTGTTGTCACTAATATAAATTTTTTAATAATTGAAAAATAAATATATTCTAAATAAGGAGATATAAAAAACCTTCCTGAAAACAGGTTATCTTTATCATTGATAAAAAATAGATTAAAGCCAAATCAACATTCTCCTACCTCTGTTCTACAAAAAATGACTATTTTATTAACAATATTTTTAATTTTTTTTCTAAATAATATATATTAAACAACAATAATGTATTAAATTTATTATAAAGCACTAAATTACTAATTGATTTGTTATATTTATTTATTTATATATTTATTTTAAGACAGATACCAAACATTTATCTATACACAAATAAATGTTTGGTATCTGTCTTAAAATTGATAGCATTACCCAGCGATTTGATATTGATAGCGATTTTGTGATATACCAGGTCATTCAAAAAGTCCTGTCGTTTTTTGGGGGGAAATTATAAATAAATAAATATTTTCAAATAATCACCTTTATTCATCAAAATATCCACCGTTACAGTCGGTAACCTTCTCCCAACGAGATGGTAAAGCCCAAATTCCTTCCTTAAAAAACTGTTGATTTTTACTGCAAAAATAAGTGGTCA
>NW_027108009.1:172208-182778 GCF_000696795.3 Halyomorpha halys | reverse complement strand
AATCAAAATAAACAACGAACAAACGAAAAACGACAGGACTTTTTGAATGCCCTGGTATATTGCTTCTGTTATTTTTCTATTTATATTGTAGTTCACTATGTCGAAAATTATTGTATTTTGCCAGTGCTGTTGTGTTGTTATTTTTGACATTTTTGCAATTACTCTTATGTTGCTCAACTCTAGTTTTTAATTTTTTATAAGTCTCTCTAATAATCACACCTTCACGATTCTGGCAATTAATTTTGTAAATTTCATTTTTTTTAATGTAATTATAAATAATATTTTGATTCAGACATTCAAATATTATATGTTTTAGAGTCTCGTAACCACTACCACTACTGCTAATTTTGGCATTGAACAGTTTCAGTTAAGCCTATTTTGTGCAAGTAGTTTTTACAAATTCCATGATTTAACCTGAGTCTAATATAAGTTTTTATGTGTTGAGTACCATGGTTTTCGAATAATATGAGGAAATATATTTTGATAGAATTGCTCGGAGGGATTCTGCCGATATTGTTTAAACATCGATTTAAACACACACAATTGACTTATTTTATATTAGAAAAAAACTTATTAATAAATAACCTAAAAACTAATAACTAATCCAGTGGATTATAAATAAAAAAATAGAGTCACACACATTAATAAGCTCCGAGGTAAAGCCGAATTAATAAGCTTAGCAAATATTTCTTGACATGAAGAAAGCGTGGGTTGTGCGAGCATTGTCTCTCACTATCGCCCTCTAATGGCCCAAGGAACCACTTAAGAGCTCATTTAAAATTATAATTCGCGTTCTATGATAATTTATTATATCGCCACTTTAGAACCTCCAGAACGCCGATTGAGACTTCAGATATTTGGGTTGAGTGAATAATTACATCTTGAAGTTGTTATAAGTACCAAGATATACGAGATAAATGGTTTATAAATTTAAAAGAATTCATTCCATAATGTGTATAGTATATGGAGGTGTATAGAACCAGCCGTCATTGTAATCTATTTTGGTGTGCCTAACTTTATCTAACCCAATCATTTTGTTAATTTGTCCACCTACATTGCATACTTTTCTGATGTTTGATATGTTGTTTTTAAGAAAATGGTTTATCACTTGTAGTATGGATCCGCATATAAGGATTTCTCACGATCCTTAGGTATACTTTTGCCACATTCACTGATCGCCGATCGAATAACATCTAACAGACTATAAAAGAAAAAAATTTAGTGTTCTCAATAACCAACTATCACTTATCACTTAATAAATTTCAACTCATCCAGGAATTTGAACCAGCGCCACTTTTGTCTCGAGGTTGCTTAACTTATGGCTTAATACTCTCAGCCAACATGGACTCACTGTACCTACATTTCCATGAGTTTACAGGAGGGCAGTTTGTACTAATTATAAATTATAAATACACTTTATTTGTAGTTTTTTTGTTTTAATGTAACTCCCTTTACATTTGGTCTTAGAGCTATTCATTTTTACCTCAGTGTAAATCGGAGATAAATATAAATTTATAATAATCCTAAATAGGTAACCAATGGATATAGTATAGTTTACCTATATAAATAGATATATTCATACATTAGTATGAAATCACCATCAATAAACAATGTTAAACCGTACACTAGCGCCGAAATCAAACTTGTTTTTCTTGCAATGAACAGAATGAAGAAATTGACCTATCGCTGGTTTTCTGAGTAGTTTTACGTTCTATTTTCGAATAAATAATAATTATTTATTTGTTTTAATTTTTTATTGGCTTATGTGCCATGGTGTGAAACTTACAGTTTAGAGATTTGGACAGTTTAATTTGTTGCGGCCTTCGTAATTAAAAAAAAAATTGTTGAGCGTTGTCCGCCCATTGGAAGCCCACACAACGGCTTAGCAGCTTTATAATCCCGGAACAGGTCCTCGCGCAGTTGGGCGTTTCTTAATGAGCATGGCTATCCGCTAGCTGGTAGCAGTCCAACTGGAATGATATTCTCTAATCAAACGCTGTATCTTCATGCCCCTAAAAAAATATAATTTTAGAATATATATTTTAATAGATTCTTAGGTCAAAGGAAACACTGCAGCTTAACGTAAGGAATAAAATTTGGTGCAGTCCGCGCATCACACCCAATTTTTAGTGGAAATTGGTTTTCACTTGATTTATAGAAACTTCTATAATACTTATTTTTCAATTGACCCTTTTGTCCTTTCAAAAAAGGTACTTTAAATATTTGTTTCCGATGAAAAATTTCAATATTTTCTTTCTACCACTTATAGGATATTAAATTGTTATAGAATCAACATTGAAAATATAGTGTAATATCAGCAATCCTAAATTTTAACTATTTACAAATTAAATAATTATTTCTATTAATTAATTTTTTTTCACATACCCTTTATGAAAATTTAAAAAAATTAATCTTTTTAAAAAGAGTCGGTTTCTTTTTTCATCACGTGCTGTGAGTCTTGTAACATCGCTAGTCACACGCTGCACTTATGTTTTCTTTTACTCTCCTATTAATGCTAAGTAATCATTTAATTTGTTAAAGTTATAAGATTGTTCATTCATAAGTCAAAAAAGTATAAATAAAAATAAAAAATACTTTTAGTATGATTATTTTTGTATTTTATTATGATTATTTCATAGTAATATTTTGTTGAAGAAAACTAAAAAGTTTCGAAGTATGAGCAGTTTAAATATGGTATTTCGACATTTCGAATTGATAACTTCATATTCCTTTCGATATTCAACATTGTTATATATTCAATATTAATATCGAAGGTTTGCAAAGATATATTGATTTTTTATTTTTAAAGAAATATCGATATTTTGTTATAGAAAACAAAAACATTTTATGAAAAGTTAAAAAATGGTATTTCGATATTTTGAACTGATATATTCATATTCCTTTCGATATTCAACATTGTTGATAATATCGATATAGATGATTAGCAATAATATTCAGATTTATTTCATTGAAATAATGATATTTGATTTAAAAAATAAATAATAATTTTATAAAAATCATAAAAATGTTTTTTTCTATATTATTGTGTGGATTTATTTAAAGTATGATAAAACAAAAAAAGAATAATAATAAAAAAAAATTAGTTTACTAACAAAATTTGTAATATACATATTTCTACTATTAATTAAAGAATGGTGTCAAACTGGGGGATTAAAATTAATTCCAATAAATCCCACAAAATCACATTTACCCTTCGTCGTAAACCCACGACGTCTTGCCCTAAAGTATCCTTTAATAATATCTTTCTTATTCCTGTCTAACAGATCCGTTACTTAGGACTACATTTGGACAAACGACTGACGTGGGATCCTCATACAAGACTAAAAAGACAAGAAACTGCTCGTCGATTCCGACTATTAGAACATTTACTAGACAAACGGTCTAAACTGGTAATGGATTGCCAATCCATTACAAAAGACTGATCGATATGACTATTATAAGGCCTATTTGGACATAGGGAGTTGAGCTTTGAGGCTCCACTAAATCATCAAATTCCTCCCAAATCCAATCCTTACAGTCCAAAATCCTTCGTAAAATCCTCAATGCTCCTTACTTTGTCACAAATCAAGTCATACATCAGGACCTCAATGTTCCATATGTTGCGAATTTGGCCAGAACCAGATACCATTCCTTCCATGATAAACTCAACCATCTAAATCCACTTGTTTACCTACTAATCCTCCTAGGCGTCTGAAAAGAAGATGGCCTCGAGATCTTCTCCTCTAAAAATGTTATTGGAGTTCTATCAGTGGGTAGATCCTCCACATGTTTGTATCTTGTCACTATGTCACCTACAGCAAATTTATTTGTAGTTTATATAACTATTAAGGTTTTACTGAATCGAATAATTTATACAATAGGAATTAGATTAGCAGATATTGAAACGGTGATTACAATATTCTCCCCTATCGATCAGGAACTTAAAAATATCCTTTACACATGTGCACTTTATTTGAGAACAACAATACTATTGTCTGCTGAGTTTTTTCCAAAACGTTGATTAACAATAAATAGTTTTCTTTTACTATTTTAATACATTTACTGAGCTGACTGTCTTTTTACAATAAACGTTTTCTCATTTATTCCCTCATCGATTTCCGAGAAAATTCATTAAAAAATATATTCCTGTTAAACAAGATCCATATTTATTTGGCACAGTGCCTCTACGATATAATATTGGAACTGAAAGCCTTGCACTACAAGGTCGCGAGGATTGGTCGAGACAACCTTGACCACTGACCTCACTCCTTCTACTCCTCCCTTTCACGTTGGTCGTCGGGGCTTCTTGAGGAGATGGAGGAGCTCTCTGCCGAATCCTAACGGATCCACTATCTCCCGTGTGAACAGCGCGACTGAGTGCTTAGAAGTCGCTCCATCACTGTATATAATTGTCTACTGTTCCATTGCTATATCTAACTTCACCGCTTCCTTCTCGGACAATGGTTATTGCATCATAATTACGGAGGACCATTTTATGCCTTTGATGTTCAGCCGCTGTGTCGTGCTAATTGTATTTCATTTGTTCTTTACATTGATCAAAACCTGCCGGTAGCAACAATGTCTCTAAAGAGCCAAACTAACTTCCGCGTCGAATTCTGTGCCTGTGTGTTGGTACACTCCATCATAATAGCTGAGAAATGGACTAAGTGGTATATTATTGTTTATCTTTTATTCTCATATTTTTTAAAATAAATATTAAGAAATATAGTTGTGTGAGTGGGTAGATGTCAAAGGATTAAATGCAAGTGATTATTTTAACAATTAATTAATTAATTGATTATTGTCTATCTACCAGTACTTTCGTTCCAATATTTTTTTTTTTTTTTTAATAATTCATTTATTGGTATTTACCCACTGATAGAACTCCAATAACATTTCTAGAGGAGAAGATCTCGAGGCCACCTTCTTTTCAAACGCCTAGGAGGATTATTAGGTAATGAAGGAGAAGCCAGGTTAGAAACAAGTGGATTTGGGTGGTTGAGAAGTTTATTATGGAAGGAACGGTATCTGGTTCTGGCCAAATCGGCAGCATATGGAATATTGAGGTCCTGATGGATGACTTGATTTGTGACAAAGTAAGGAGCATTAAGGATTTTACGAATAATTTTGGACTGTAAGGATTGGATTCTGGAGGAATTTGATGGTTTAGTGGAGCCCCAAAGCTCAACTCCGTATGTCCAGATAGGCCTTATAATAGTCATGTAGATCAGTCTTTTGTAATGGATTGGCAATTTAGACCGTTTGTCTAGTAAATTTTGCAATAGTCGGAATCTACGAGCAGTTTCTTGTCTTTTTAGTCTTGTATGAGGATTCCATGTCAGTCGTTTGTCTGATGTAGTCCTAAGTAACGGATCTGTTCGACCGGAATAAGTGGGGTATTATTAAAGGATATTGTAGGGGAAGAGGTCATGGGTTTACGTCGAAGGCGTACCAAATTTAAGCTTTAATATTGACGAAATTCTAAAATCAATATATATCAATATAAAATTAAATGCGTTTCAATGGTAATAAGTATAATTAGTTCTTATCCTCACTTTCCCTAAAATGTCTTTAACTTTGTTGTTTGAAATAATTAACCATGTAACATTTTTACTGGTAATGAAAGATAGATAAATATGAAATATGAAATGATATACTAATTAACTTAAGTTGATAATAGGACAAATATTTTTTTTAGGTTGTGAACACATTTGCGTAAATATGAGTTGGAAAACCAAGAGTTTTGTAAAAATAAATAAAATTTAATAATTGAAGTCATAGAAGATATTTAAAAAAAAAAAAGTTTGATATATGTTTACGCTTCGGCCTATCTATCAAAAATTTTAGTATTGCAACAAGATGTGTGAACAGGGAAAATTAAAAGTCATACGAAGCTGAAATTAAATATTTTTTATTAAAATCTAAAATTAAAAGTGGTACTTTATATAATAATTTCGCAATTTTTTTTTAAAAAAAGAGAATTGATTAAATGAGGTATATCAATGTACAATTCAATGATATTTAATCTCAGCTAGGTCTTATCTACATTAAAATAGTTAGTCATAGGCTGAATTTTCAAAATGGCTTCCTCTAAAATACCTTTATACATGTATATATATATATAGATGACCGTAAAAATTGAAATATAGGAAGATGGTCAGGGTTGCGGTCAAAGGAGAAACAAAAATAGTTTACACCTATTTATTTTCCGACGTTCCGCCCCACTTTGTACGGCTTCATCAGGGCTAAAAGATACAAAATGATACAATGATAAGAATAAAAATACAAAGATAAGATACAATGTATGCATTGTACAGTATGCAGATACAATGACATTGTATTTTTATTCTTATCATTGTATCATTTTGTATCTTTTTAGCCCTGATGAAGCCCTACAAAGTGGGGCGGAACGTCGGAAAATAAATAGGTGTAAACTATTTTTGTTTCTCCTTTGACCGCAACCCTGACCATCTTCCTATATATAAAATACCTTTAATTTCATTTTTTAACCATCTTTCTGGTCGAAAATACTTTCCCGGAAATACGAGTAGAGCGATATTTACGTATTATATACAGTTGGAAAGTCAAGGATTTAAGACAAAATAATATTTAACAATTGAAGTCGTAGGGTGTAGAAACATATATTAGATTTCTGCTATATTTTTTTTAAATAATGTCAGAATTTTGAAATTGAAATTGGTGTTAATCTATCTGTCTATTGAAATGGTTATTTGAAAAATAATTATGGTTAAGTATTGCCTCAATAAATATATGTTCTGAAAAGAGCAAGGTTTAATGGTTTTAGGGTGGTAAGTAACCTAAGGTGAGCACACTATTTTTTTTTTATTGGAGAAGATGATCGGGAGGGGGGTCAGAAAAAAAACAACATAGATAAACAAAAAAATATTTATTTATGCCTACGTTTCGACCTGATTTTCAGGTCTTCATCAGGGCTATAAAAACAAAAAGACAACAACCATCATTTAGAGAAAAAAAAGTTGATTAATAACTTTGGACAAAATAAGCTCCATTATTAATTTAACTAATTCTTTATAGATTCTTTCCACTGTATCAATTATTTATTACTCACATTTATATGTATATAAATAATAATATAATCAATCTACTACTGTCTTTGTCCATCAACTTTTTTCTCTCTGATGGTTGTTGTCTTTTTGTTTTTATAGCCTTGATGAAGACCTTAAAATCGGGTCGAAACGTCGGCACAAATAAATATATTTTTGTTTATTTATGTTGTTCTTTGCTGACCGCACCCCCGACCATCTTCTCCAATCAGTAATCTACGGTCAACTATGTACACCTCATTATATATTTTTTTAATGTAGCGATAATGCCCTGAATAAAGACTGAAATAATACAATGCTTCACTATTCGGTGATTAATCTATATCTTGTTCAAGAAACTCCGCTTAGATAAAAAATACTATAACTGTACCATAATCTTTTGTATAGGAAGGTTTTACAATCTTTATCGATCCATTCGAAATTAAATGCGAGTCAAGTATCGATAAAATTTGAATAATTATTCCCAGGCTAGAGGCTAGGGTGATAATCACTCAGTTGTTATCTCTAGTCGATACATAACAACCGCTCTAGCTAAGCTGATAAGGGCATCCTGCCAGCCGGTACCCCTGTTCTCTCTTACATATTTTACCTTCCTATTCGAACCCATGAATGAAAAATAAATTGATTGATCACCCGTTTATTTCATCCCCAAGCCAATATATTGGGTTGTAAAATAAGTTCGTAGCGTTTTTTACTGGTGATTTCAATAAAAACTTCAAATTCTTGTTATTATATTTTTAATCTATTATATATGATCTATTACATGTTTGCATCTTTCAGATAATTTTTTAATTCCGTCCTCCCAGAACTTGTCAGATTTTTGCGCAATGAACTCCTCTATGTGCGTTTTGCAGTCCTCGAGCGAATGAAAGAGTTTTGAAGGGCCCGAAATAAGTGAAAATCTGTTGGGCCAAGGTCTGGTGAAAAGGGTGGATGGAAGATCACATCCCAGCCAAACTCCATTAATTCCAGCCGGGTATGCAAAAACACGTGAGGACGGGCGTTATGGAAAACTATGCCATTGCAATTATGATACACAAATGATTTGAGACTCTTCCATGAGATATGTTAGACGTTTCTGCGATATCCCGTGTGATAGAGCGAGGATTCTCTGTGACCAATGCTTGAATTTGGTCATCAACAGTTGAAGGACGACCCGAGCGCTTTGCGTCTTCCAAGTCAAAATTTACGGACTGTGCGTTCTCCTGAAGCGTCATCGTCTTACACACCAAATTACAAATTTGTTGTGCAGTGGATTTTCTTTTTCGGAAATCAAGAATCATTAAATGACGAAAACGTTTTTTCTCTTCCATTTTGAGCAAGCAAAATACCACTTAAAGATAAGGAATTTCGGATGAAACTGATGCATAAAAGTACCTTAACTAACCCTTTTTTTAGAATAATGTAAACGTTATTGACCAAGTAAACGTAGAGAAGATTAAATTGAAATATTGAAAATGCTATGAACTTACTTAGAAAACTATTGAATATAAATAACTCTATTGGGGCTTACAGTTTAGCAAATTTACTCTACTTTAAATAATGTACTCCTAGATTTTCTATTGTTATTGGTAGTTTTAAAGATATAGAGTTCCGAATGAAAAATTAATTATTTTTAACGTTTTTAAAAAGTCGCCATTTTTATTCTCTCTATGCATACTTGGCAGACTCATCAATTTTGAATAGTAATTATACATAGTTTTCATAAAATAATAAAAAAATGGGGTGAAAAAAACTGACTTTTTTCTTTTCTTGGACTATTGCACTAATTGGCAAAACATTTTTAAAAATAGATAATAAAAAATACCATCTACTTTTCTCTACATATATCTGTTCATTGACGCCCCTCCAGACTCAAATCTATTAAAACAGTCGTAGAGTAATCCTCCCGTTTACGGTTTGGTCTACCCCTCTGATGATTACCAGTCAGTTTAGTGTTTATTAACATTTTAAAGATTCTTTTGTTACTGAGCCCATCTTATTCGCACAATGCTGTCTCCTGGACTGTATTTTTTCCTGCAAAGTTCCTGGACTGTAAGTTACTCAATTCTGCGGTGATTAATTCTCTGGTTAACTCCGGTTTGTTCTTTCGGTCCAAATATTTTACTTAATACTTCATTATCTAAAACCTTAAAGCGCTGTTCTTCCCTTAGTGTAAGAGGCCACGTCTCGCATCCATAAAGTGGATTTCACTGAAAACAGTGGGAAGGATTTAGTTTTGTAAATTCTACCTTAAGTGATTTTCTAATCTTAATAATATTTGTTATGAATTAATTGCTGATTCCAGGATTATATTGGTGAATGGAAAAAAGATTAAAAAGAAGACTTTTCGACACATTACATCTTCTAATTATTTAATTAAGAATAATTTGAGTTTTTAATTTTCTAAAAATTAACTACTAATAGAAGAATTTATTAACCATCCATAAACCAGTTTAATTATTTCATCATGTTATAACTAAATAAATTAGCTATGAAATATTTGCGTGTTAAAACCACATTTTAATTGGCTAAATTTTCGAGACCTTTCATCTCGAATAGCCCAGTCATCAAATTTAATCCTTTTGCTCAGTTGCGGTCTCCGCCCAAGGACAACTTAACGGCACGACCTGTGTTAAGGAAGCCTTCTAAATCGGCGACGATAGTTATACTCACATATGTAATGCGACACCGCCATCTTTTATGCAAAAGGGAAACCCCATCATAACCAGAACTGACAAGTGATCTTGGTTCCTTCCGCAAGAGCACAATAAAAGAAAGGACACACTGAAGGAATCCTTCGCTTTCCCGATCCATTTTTTTGTTATTAATCGCGGAATTGGAAAGGAAGGAGAGTTCTTAGTGATTTCCCTATCGACGAAATGTTTCGCCGTCTCCCTCCACGTCGAGTCGTATACTCCAGTTTCACTTTTCCGACGTGAGCTCTTTCACACTCATTACTCGGTCGTCCTTTGTTGCATAAGGCGACACAGAACCTAGGGCTTGTCGTTTACCATTTACATAAACCCTGCGGCTTTTGACTTCTTGACTTGGTCGAGTTGCAGGAACGTTTCTACGTTTATGCAACTGCATAAAAAAGTTGCATTGCAATGACATAATTGAATTAAAGCCTTCGGAACCGCCGCATCTACCCTTTCACATCAGAAGGCAAACACGGCTATGTAATTTCCTTAAATTAGATCATTTAACCCAGCTTGATTTTCTATTGGTTGATTTCTATAATCAGTAGTGGTTAGAATTCTAGAATCATTTGGTACATTATTGTTGAACTTTGAGATTAACCCGGTACAATTTATAATTCCAGTTATTGTCAATTGTGGAGATGTAGATAAAGAAGAAGATGAACGTCGAATTTTTTTTTTTTTTTTTTTTTTTTTCCCGAACCCTCTAAAAACAGAAATAAAATGTGAATTAGTAGTGCATTACTGTGCAAGAAAGAAAAGTAATTCGTGTTGTGTCTTACCTTTTACTACCTTTGGTATTTT
>NW_027108009.1:165361-168413 GCF_000696795.3 Halyomorpha halys | reverse complement strand
GGGGTCGTGATGCGACGTCTCTTACATTCCCTATGGGGTCTGGGAGGTGTCTGTTTTGTTTGTTCAGGTACGTGATCGACAACCATTTCAGTTGGATTCGTCATGTTAAATTAAAACTTAAAATAAAAACTTAGGCTAAAAAAAAAAATAATAATAAACTTAATATATGCTATTTAAAGGTTAAAAATGATAGATTTAAAAACTTTAAAGAAGCTGTTTACTCACGCGCCCTCACATAGTGAGGGGAAGGGGAAAATTTTTTTAAATTTTTTTTTTATAAATTATGGGATATTATATAGTTATTTCAAATCTATTATTTTATCTTGCATCTACCCGCTATGAGTTACCATTACAACAAGCTTTTGTTTTCACTGTATAGACGAGGCTTCATTTAGTCTTTTATCAACTCTTTTTGTGGTACCCGTTACGTTAAAATGTTTTTTGAACCTCTTAAATGAAGGTTTTTTGAATAGCAAAACGAAAAGAGAAAGTCAGGCAGGCTGTCGAAAACATCTTGCAATTTAAACCAAACACATTTTACAAAGAAGAAACTGATAAACTGCAAGGAAGCTAGGAGAAGGTTATAAATAATAATGGTCCGGGTTTGGTAAAACGATTTCATGAAAACTACTACTCCTAAGAAAATAAACATCACAAAATACTTTATAGCTCATTAAACTAGCTTTAATTTAAGTGCTAATAGGCATCTGTACGTCAAATGGTTTTTGAGATATAGATTTTTCGAAATAAATTCACTAACTACTGACCTTTCAGTACGTTCCATGCAATATTTTTATGAAATGTTGCTTTTTAAAAAGCTATATCTCTAGAACTATTGAGCGTAAATAGCTCTATTAGGGCTCATATTTTAGAAAATTTACTCTACTTTAAATGATGTTCTCTTAGATTTTCTATTGTTGTTCCTACTTTTTGAGAAATAGAGCTCTGAATGAAAAATTTGTTTTTTTTATCGCTTTGAAACAGCCGCCATTTTTTATTCCCTCGACCAATACTTGGCACACTCATGAATTTTGACTAGGATTATACATAGTTTGTATTAAAGTAAGAAAAAATTGGGGTGAGATAACTGCCTTTTTTCTTCTCTTGGGCTCTTGTACTAATATCCACATCCATTCCATTGTTTTTATGCGAGCTGGTTTTCCAACAAAAAAAGGACTCCATGAACATAGAGTTCCCAAATTCTTTTCCTTCAACTCTTACTCAATATTTTAAAGATAAATCGATTCTGGTTTATTTTTTCTATTCGTTTCGAACCGGAGTTAAAAGGAAATAAAATGACGTTGACCTGACGAACTGTCTTTCGGCCCCTGCGACGGGAGATATCAAAAGATCTGGCCTCTTGCCATCGCTTTCTTCAGTTTCACATTCGTTTAGAATTCTGTTATATTAGAGTAAAAGTTAGGACGTGCAGTGACTCATTTGTTCTCTAAAACTAAGCCAGCCTTTCTAACTCATTTATTTATATATGTTCTAGTTTATTATTAGCAATCCTCGCCTTCTTTGATATTTCTAATATAGCTTGGAAAATTTATTTTTCCTTTTATAATTTTCTCAATTTTGTGAACGGAGCATCAGATATTTCTTTTAATGTTTGATATAAATTAGTTATTTTATAAATGCATAGAATTTTAGAACCCTTTTATCTTTCCCTTTTGCCTGTTCTAAAAAAGAATTTTTAAATTTAATCCTCATACATAAAGATCTTAATGTTCCCTATGTAACCGATCTAGCCCGAACCAGACATCACTCCTTCCATTATAAACTCTCTAACCACTCAAACCCTCTAGTTTCTAATCTTGCATCCTCTTCCATTCCTGACAAACCTCCGAGGCGCCTGAAAAGAAGATGGCCACGAGACCAGCTAATGTAAAATGTCATTAGAGTGCTACCAATGGGTAGTTTCTCTACACGCCTGTAACACTCCAATTTAACTTAGATCAGATTTACTAAATGTATTATAATGTACAGTTGTAATATTGCAATAAATAAATATTAAAAAAAATAAAATAAATTTAATCCAACACATATATTTCTTTTACTTTTCTTTGTTCCTTTATCTTCTATAATTTTCATTTATTTAAAGAATCATTCGAATACAGTGTTAGAATGTATTATTTTAGACTCCCTAAAAATTTTGCGACTTAGATGGTGTATGATGGAGGCAGTTTTTCCATTTCAGGCGCTTTTTAAATATTGCTCGATTTAACTATCTTAAAGTCTTCCCATTTTAAGCAAATACTTCAAAAGTGATATGGGACCGTCGCTCTCCCGGAGAGGGAAAAAGGGGGAGGGCAGTTCCAGCGGGGAAGGACTACATTTGTTTGTATTATGATTTAACTTTCATGCCGTTTTTCAATTGCAGGCGCTATTTAAAGTAGTTATAGTTATTTTAAGTAGTTTGAAATGATTTATTATTCTTTGATAATTATATTAAATATTTTCTTTAATGATTCAATGGTTCATTAATAAATAATTAGCACTATTAGGTTAATTAATTTTACAATTAATATATTTTATTGACATTTTAATTATTCCCTTCCATGTTAGTTTTCCAATAAAAAATTTGAATTCCTTTATTTTATAGACCAGCATAGAAATACCTCTTTGGCAGAAAGGGCTCCAGAGCATCTGTTTGCTTTCCGTAGCATCCAATAGAGCGACAGAAAACATCCTTCGTTGTTTGTGGTCCTGAAAGATATGGCTTTGTTATTTCTCTTCTCCGTCCAACTTCAATATTTACTGATGCAGCTTCTATTTTGTTCTATCTTATATTTCTTTCAACTAATATTAAGATAAGTTAGTCTTATATTTTGGCTTTTTTTTTTACCACAATTAAAAATAAATAAATTTAAAAAACATGTACTAGTTGAACCCATGAAGGTTTCCATTGACTAATTGTTTACTACATACTTTGTATTTTACGTATAAATATATAACTATAATGCATTTTCATAATGATATTGAAATTAGTTAATTTTTTTACATCGTTTTGGAAATCGTTTAAATCTTAACGAAAATGTACATATATATA
>NW_027108009.1:154327-160396 GCF_000696795.3 Halyomorpha halys | reverse complement strand
TCTCTTCTGTTTCCTCTAAATTTAATTGTTAGGTTAAGTCATAGGTTAAGTTCAATTGTTAGGTTAAGTCATAGGTTAAGTTCAATTGTTAGGTTAAGTTATAGGCTAAGTTCAGTGTGGCTAATTTTTTTTTTTTGTTCTTTTCTTT
The DNA here is from genome assembly GCF_000696795.3 of Halyomorpha halys. Taxonomy (NCBI): domain Eukaryota; kingdom Metazoa; phylum Arthropoda; class Insecta; order Hemiptera; family Pentatomidae; genus Halyomorpha; species Halyomorpha halys. Next base: position 160,248 of record NW_027108009.1, on the reverse strand, counting down.
TCTTTTTTCCTGTACATCCAGTGAATTTTTATTTCTTATGTAGGACAGGGTGTCAGGTTCATTTCACTTTTACTTCACAATTTTTTATTTTTCTTTAGAGTTCCTCCATAGGAAGGAACTGGAGGGAGGAAGTTAGCTGTATAGCATTAAGAACCACGACTAATAGGATTAGCTATTAAGTTTAATAAACCATATGTTTTAGATACCATATGTTTTAAATACCATATGATTGTATTAATAAAGGTGAGTTGTTGAGATACTCTTATGTTGATTACTCTGTGTGTTACTACGAACCCCTTGTTATTTTGATTAATCCTTTCAGTTTAATCGTAAGTTATATATATATATATATATATATATGATGTTCCTAAAATTTTAAATCCATTCCCTTTTTCCGTGGTGAAATGTCCAACCTTAACGACAATGAACGTCTTAAACAATTAAATTTAACTGATGAAGAATGTATTTTGCGAAAAAACTATATAATCCGAAGTACAGAATTAACTAATTACTCATAAATTATAAATCTATAAATTACATTTATACAATTCGAGCAACGAGTAGTTCAATTAAATGAACGTTATGAATAATTGGTTATTTATAATAATAATTAATTATTAAATAATAGATAACTAATAGATTGTGACTTAGTCCTCGTAAACCGAATAATCCTCGTTTTAAGTGAAGGTTTAAAGTTATTGTTAGAAAGGCTCTATCAGAAGACGGAAATCCCCATTCATGATATCAAATTTGGTATTTAAATGTTATAATTGAAACAGGGGCCGTCTGTAATCTTCGGAATTGAGGTGTAGGTCTTTCCAACCTGAGTAGTGCAGCAGCGCCGGTTCAAATTTAGCTTAGGAGGTTGATTCTGTAGTGGTCCCACGAAATGAAAACATGATCCCCCACCATGATGATAGAATAGGGTGATCCCCTGTAGTTAATCCCCCCCCGTATGTTAGAAATGACCATAAGGAGGTCATAAAAAAAAAAATAAAACTTAAAATGTTAAGTTTTAGATTCTCTCGTTGATGGTCGTGATTAATTTCGTAATGAGTAATAAATCACTTTGCAGTATTTTAAGCTTCTATTGCTCTGAAATTCAGACCGAAGTATTGGTGCAATAAAATTACACAATAAAAGTACATTTAAAAGTATTACTTATAAGTGGTGTTTTTCTCATAATTTAGTAATAGGTAAGCAAGACCAATTACAACGTGTTGGTAATTTATAAGTGAACTCATCCATATCATAGTTTGTGTGCTTAAATTTCCTATTCTGTACCTAAAAAACATTAGCCACTCAAAAATACTTATTATATTTTTTAGAAACATATTTACATGATTTCTGATAGTGAAACATATAGCTCTTGTTATTGTGATTCGTTCAGGAAATCACGTTTTAAATACGGGACTGTTACCTCTCCACGGTCCAGTTCGCAGGAGGAAACATGTTATTAAAATAGAAGAAGTGGCCTAGGAGCTAATAATTGGGACATATTAAAACGTTCACACGATTGAACGTTCCCAAAGCGAACGATACCCGTAACGGTCCTGTACAATAGGCGCTAGTTGTTTACAAGTTCACAGCAGTTCTGTTAATTGGAATCACTAGATGACTGTAACAATATAACAACATGCATCTAGTGCGTTCACACTGTATTGGCTAAAGCGCTACATTCAAGTTCTGCCGATCTACTTTCTGAAGTGAAGTTCTCGAAAATTCTTAGTTTACAGTTCATGACTTACTCTCACCTATTTTGTGTATTAGTATTAGTGTAGCGGCTCTTAAAATCGATTTAAATCGACAATAGCATTGATTGTAGTTATCAGGTGCAGTGATTTTATAGTTCTTAATTTAATTTACAAATTTTAATTCAAGTTTGATTTTTTTCTTGTCATGTTAGTGAAATTATTCATGCCCGTTCTTTTCATGATTAAATCGTGTCAGCATTTCACTCCAAGCCAATTAAACTTCTAAAGCTATTACCTGACTCTTTGACGTGACAGACAGATCCTCGCATGTGGATGGAGTTCAGGAAGTTGCTGGTAGGCAGACAGACATCCTGCCAAGGACACAACGCCCACCTCACGGCAGAACAAGTCCTGCAGGTTCCTCCTTGCGATCGGCCTACAGAAGGTCGCTCTTGGGAGACCAAGAAACTCGTGTCTTTCTGTTCAATTATAAAATCACGAAACTAAAAATATATTTAATGTGCTATGCCAAAAGCAGAAAAAAGTCAGTTATTTCACTCCGATTTAAATGAAAATCAAGTATAATTACTGATCAAAATAGATGATTCTGCCAAGTATTGTTAGGCGGAATAACTGGCGTCTGTTTCAAAACTAAAAAAAAATAAATTATTTTCTTTAAATATATTTTTTTCAATTTCTTGAGACTGGTAATTATTTATTAAATAAATCAAATTGTGCCCCTGTATAGTCTCAACACTTTTTATTACATCAACAGTCCAACGTTTCGGCCATTTCGGCCATCCTTAATATAAATTCTCATCTCACATCAAAATTTAAAAATTGTTTTGCAGACTATTCTGCTCGGGTCATTAATTATAAGTCAAACACACCCTATTTTTAAAAAAAATTAAACCTATTAATTTTCAATTTATCCATAATATCCCTACCATATAGTGATATATACCATATCATGGTAGCAGCGTGTTAACGGGCCTGTCTACCAACCCTAAGGTTACGAGATCGAGTCCCCGGCCCTACCTGGGATTTTTTCAAGCATATAAATATGCAATACTCACTCACAACCCCCGGGCATTTGTGAGGCCCGTAAGCCAATGGGTGGAACTCACAAAAAGATGTGTAAGAGTGACGAACCCACCCTAAGAAAACCTCGTCATGAGACGCGTGATGTATTTCCTACGCATATCGCGCGAAGCCTTGGACCTCTATGGTCTGTCCCGCCAATAATAATAATAATCACTACCATATAAACATAAAAATATTTTCTTTTGGTACTCCATATCTTTAAATTTATCAACAACACTAGAAAACCTAATATAACATAATTTAAAGTATAATGAAATGCTAAAATATGAACCCAAGTAAAACTGCATACGCTCAATAGTTTTTAAAAAGCAACGTTTCATCTCTTACGCGAAAAACAACAATTCCTAAGAAAGTAAACATCATAAACTATTTTCAACTAGCTTCATTTTGAGTGCTAATAAACATTTGTACGTCTAATGGTTCCTGAGATATAAATTTCCCAAAATAAATTCACTAACAACTGATTTTTCAATGTGTTTTTTACAAAATGTTGCATTTTAAAAAGCTATATCTCGAAAACTTTTGAACGCTAATAGCTCTATTAGAGCTCATATTTTAGCAAATGTACTCTACTTTAAATGAATTTTTCTAGTTTTATTTTTAGTTTTAAAAATATGGAGCTCCGAAAGAAAAATTAACTTTTTTTTTAACGTTTTCAATCAGCCGCCATTTTTCCTTCCTCCTAACTATACTTGGCAGATTCATCAATTTTGACTAGGAATTCAAAGCAATTGGTTCAGTTCTGTCACACAAAGTTTTACTTGATAGTTGACAGTAAATATAGTAGGAATGAAATTTATGGTTAACTATCACAAGTATACGCTTGAACAGTCTAATGTCAATTAAGCAAGAAAACATTGTCCTATTACTCGCTGTACTTGCTAAGTCCATTAAGCTATTTGTAATATTTTTTCTTCAACAATTTATGCACCAGCATATAATGAGGTGAAAGCATTTAAGGACTTAAAAGTCCCAATTCCAGATATTACATAACAGGTACACAATGTAACATTATTTGAAACTGCTTAAATAAAATTAAATATGTTCAAATTAAAGCCTCAAAACATTCTTCATTTGCTTATAAGTTCAATTCGATTATCAATGACAATTTATCACAAACAGCTTTTATTTTACATTGATGTTTCCCAATTTTAGTAATTAATATTATTATTAATAAAATAGCATACTTTAAATATCAATTTACACTCACGTAAAATATTTAAAAAACTTTTTGCAGGCTATTCTGCCAGTTACAGTTAAAATTGCCCTATGGGGCAATAAAACATTATGGAATCATATTAATTTATTAATGAACTGTCCTTAGCTTGTGTTTAATATCCTATTTTGTCTCTCTTTCATTAATATTAACACTTTTAATTATAATCAGTTAACTTCTCCTCGGAATAATAACAATATTTGTAACCTTCCTTACGCTTAGGTCAAGCATAACATTTATTTATTTCAAATGTATTTTGGTTAATTTTTTTTTATTATTAAAATTCATATTAAAGTTAGTTATAAATATTACCATAAATTAATTTTGCTTAAAATCTCTGCATAGTGTTGGTTCAGATTTCTTGTTTCTATTTTAAAATTCACTTTATAATTTTTTTTTTATGTGAATATACTCAAGTATTTTTCTTTATCTAAAACTATTGTATTCCGTTATGTATGAATATCCATATTTATTTCAACTAGGTCTTGAAATAAATGCGGATAAAACAAAATACATGGTTAGCAGTAGAAACGCGAGCAATTTCGGTGAAATAGATAAATGAGGAAATACGTTTGAACAAGTAGATAGGTTTAAGTATTTAGGTTCTACGGTAAATACGAAAATGATGAGGAAATAAAAGCTAGGTTGAAGGCGGGAAATGATTGTTATTTTTCATTTTCTAAACTAATTAGCTGGCGCCTTCTATCGAAAAACTTAAAAATTAGAATTTACAAAACTACTATCCTTCCCACTGTCCTTTATGAATATGAGACGTGGCCATTAAGGGATGAACAGCGCTCTAAGGTTTTCGAAAATAAAGTATTACGCAAAATATTCATCGAAAAATGATGAATTAACGGTAGAATTTAGAAGATTACATAACGCTGAATTAAGGGACCTACCCTTGGTAAATATAATTCAAGTTATACCATTGGTATTGTTATAGAGCTTAGTAACGAGCGGATCCCTAAAATGTTAATAAACACTGAACCAACCTGTAAACGTACGAGGGAAAGACCGAAACGTAGATGGGAGGATTGCGTTAAAACAGATTTAGTGGAATTGGGTTTGAAGGGACATCACTGGAAGGATGTATGCAGAGAGCGTTTGGTAGTATCGGCATCGAACCTTCGGGTTTGTTAGGCCTTTATTATTATTAAAATTATTGTATTATCAAAATCAAATATGTGCTGATTTCTGGCTGCGTGCTGCACTAGTGTTTTTTTATTGGGATCCTTCTCTTTTTTTCTTCTTTTTTTTATATCACTAATGTGTTGATACGTTCTATCCTTTAAATATGATATATGGATCTCTTAAAAGTCCCAATACCTGTTATCATGTAACTGCTTAGTAATAATAACATGTTTAATTTTATCAAGTACATTATTTGAAAGTTAAATCGTGTTCAGATAAAATCTTTTCGGAAGAGACTCTTTGTAGCAACGGGCTGACGAGTTGAGATCTGAACCGAGCTTGTTGTGAAGCTTCGCAATCAGGGAAAGGTCAGAGCCAGTCATGTTACGATAGCGAAAACACGTTGCACTCCCAAGAATAAACAACTCGATGATGCAACATGTGTAATGCAGTTATAATCTCTATATGGGTGGAAGGCTGTGTGAATGGGCACTTCAAGGTCTCTCGTCGACTCCGTTGTGATCCGTCTTCTGACAGCAGAGTGTTATAAGATGAACAAATATTTACTTTCATTCATAAGTTTGGTTTTAGTTTCGTAATAATTACACCTAGCATTGCTTTAATTGAGGAATATTCTACCGAAAGGTAATACGTAAACTCTATTTAAAGGACATCTCTTAGTACAAGAGCCGGGTAGGAAAAGAGGCAGTTACCTCACCCCAATTTTTGATTACTTTAATGAAAACTATGTATAATTACTAGTCAAAATTGAT
>NW_027108009.1:135105-154277 GCF_000696795.3 Halyomorpha halys | reverse complement strand
AAGAGTAGAGGTGAATTAATGGGATTTGATGGAATTTATACCTAGTGGCATAGTATGGTGCACAAACGCAACAGGAAAAAAAAGACAGTTATTTCACCCTAATTTTTCGATTACTTTAATGAAAACTATGTATAATTACTAGTCAAAATTGATGAGTCTGCCAAGTATAGGTAGGGGGAATAAAAAATGGCGGCTGATTCAAAACCTTAAAATACACTAATTTTTCATTCGGAGCTCTATATCTTAAAAACTACCAACACTAGAAAACCTAAGACCACCAATATTTCTCGAGATATTGCTTTTTAAAAAGAAAAAATTCTTAAAAATCTACTGAAAGATTAGTAGTTACTTAATTTATTTTGAGAAATCTATATCTCAGGAACTATGTGACGCACAGATGACTATCAGAACTCAAATTAAGGCTAGTATAATGGACTATAAAGAAGTTTATGACCTTTACGTTCACAGGAATAGTAGTTTTCATGATATTTGCTAAAATAAATTGATTTATAGTTGATCGGACAATAAGTTTGATTTATGAAAAACTTCATTTCAGAAATCATCTAACGTACAGATGTCTGCTAGCGCTCAAATTAAAGCTAGTTAAATTTACCATAAAATAGTATATAATGTTTATCTTTGTTGGACTTGTAGTTTTTATGATATTTGACAAAATAAACTAACAAAATGTTAATTTCTAGTTGTTCGTATAAAATGTTGGATTTTAGAAAAAATATATCTCTAGATCCACAAGACGCACATATGTCTGTTAACACTCAAAATAAAGGAAATTTAACTTACTATACAGTAGTTTATGATACTTATATTCATAGGGGTAGTAGTTTTTATGATATTCACATATGAATATAAATTTGGCAAATAAAAATTTGTCCGAACAACTATAATTCAATTTACATTAGCGAATATCAAGAAAACTATTACTCTAACGAAGATAAACATCATAAAATACTTTATAGCTCATTAAACTAGCTTTAATTTGAGTGCTAATAGACTACAGCCGCCATTTTTTACATACTAGTAATTATACATTTTCATTAAAGTAATCAAAAATTGGGGTGAGATAACTGCCTTTTTTCTCCTTTTGGGCTCTTTTACTATGTATACAACGGAAATAGTGCAAGAGCCCAAGAGGAGGAAGAAGGCAGTTATTTAACCTCAATTTTTTATTACTTTATTGAAAACTGTGCATAATTACTAGTCAAAATTCATGAGTCTGCCAAGTATAGGTAAGGGGAATACACAATGGGGGCTGTTTCAAAATCTTAAAAAAAATTAATTTTTCATTCAGAGCTCTATATCATTAAAAGTTTCAACAACACTAGAAAACATAATTTAAAGTAGAGTAAATTTGCTAAAATATGAGCTCTAATAGACATGTTAGCAGTCAATAGTTCCCGAGATAAGTTTTTTTTTATAAAAACAACATATTATAAAAATGCACTGAAAAATCAGTGGTTAGTGAATGTATTTTGAGAAATCTATATCTCAAAAACCATTCGACCTACAAATGTTTATAAGCATTCAAATTAAAGCTAGTTTAATGTACTGTAAAGTAGTTTATAACATTAATTTTCGTAGGATTATTAATTTTTATGATATTTGATATGATTGATTTATAATTATTCAGAATAAATTTCATGTGCAATATTTATATTCATTAAATACAGTGCCTTCCTAAATACAGCACATGAACCTTCATGGATCGTAAGAGTTCAAATTATTATTATTTATACTTTTCAAGATCTAATAATCTAATTCTGGCAATGGTCAGATTCTCCACTCAAGTTGAGTGTTTGCGGCTTTAGCGCACTTGCTCAGCCTCCACTGGCTCATTACCAGTGATGCAGCGAGAGGGATGAGCTGGGATCTTTCGAGCTCTGCTCTATCCCTCACACGTGGGGGATAGAGTGGGCTCAGGGATCCTCAGGTCGATTGTGTAAATATTGTATATATTATTTTATCATTATGTTATTATATTTATTTATTTTTCATACAGATAGATTGATTATGTTCATCTTGTCTATTCTTTTGTTTGTATATATTTTAAGAGTTTTTTTTATTTATTTTTATTTATTTATTTTTTTTATTTTAGTATGTATGAGATCATTCATCACTATTACCTATTGCCCACAACTATGTGGCAGATTGTAATATCTATCAATAAATAAATCTATCAATAAATAAATCTATCAATAATCTAATAATCTGAAAAATGTTTCTTTAGCAAAGTCTGCACCACTTACCACTTCTATCTGTACGGGCATGCGCAGTATAAGTTTTGGGAGACAAACCAGAAAAGTTACAGCCGAATCATAAAATCTAATTTGTTACTTAATTACCTAATTAAGTAATTAATAAGAATTACTGGGCCGGCAGGAATGCGTGAGGATTCTGTGTTAGTTGTAGTTGAAACTAATTTTCAAATTTATTTGTAGATGTTTATATTATGCAGCCGGCCCCAGTACTGTGGCTCGGAGAGGCGATACCTAACGCAGCGAAATAGAACCTAAAGCAATTTAGAGACCATAGCGCTGATCCCACCTTTGTCACCCAAAGCCCCTCAAATCCTCCCTCAGGATAATTGCCTCGCAGATCCTCAAGCTCCTTTATTGTATCCTGGCTATCTTTTGTTACGCTCCCGGTTTGGGAGTGTATTTGGATTATTCATTATCTCAGCTGAATATTTACAGTTATTCAGTTCTTATTGGTTTTCCATTATCTTTGAGTTAACGGATTTCCGTACATTCGAGAAGATTTTATTTCATAATATAAAATATCTATCTATGTAATAATAGATATATAGATAGTTTCTGTGATAATACATAAATGACACAATGGGAGTTTTCAAACTTTGTAACTACCTTATCTGCTGCTGCCATGGTAAACGTATGCTAGTAGCTGTCATCACAGCTTGATAGTTGATAGTACATGCATTAGTAGGTTACGTTCAGAGAGAGAAATACTTTATTTATCTATGCTGCCTAAATACATCAGGTTGCTATCTCACACAGCATACTTATCAATCCGTAATCGGACACATATAAATTACACTCTATGTAATATATAATAATAAGATATAATAAACAATTTTTTTTCCCCCTACAGTTTCCTTTTATAATCAATTTCGGTCTGTACAACAAATACAAATGTTTCAATTCATTCCTATTTTTCCTTCTCATCTCTGCTCCTTCAATTTCACCCTTTCACAATTTTTTAATTCACCCGATCAACAAATTCGCTCTCCGGAATTCATCCTCCCAGATCTTCTTCAGTGACCCGCTAAACAAATTCAATATTAGACGGCAATGTGAGATCAGACCATCATTCATAGTCACAGCAGTAGACCAGTTTACCAAAAACAAACAAATAGATACATTTTACGAGAATAAGACAAATAGATTCAAAGGAAAATGTAATAAAAAACCGGTTACAGGATACACTTGAATGGATAAATACTTTTAAAAAACAAAACAATAGTACTAATAAAATAAAATAATTTAATGAATAAATACGTTAAAACACACAAATAGAGAGGTCAACATATTAATAACAAATAAATAAAACAAAGAATAATCTCGGAGCTAATTCCCATGCAGGTGATGGTGTATGATCCCCAGGGAGTCCAAAATAATATTTTCCGCCAAGATCGATAATAGCGATTGAGTGGGAAAACATTGTTTTGATACATTTGTGTGTTTTATTGTTTTTGAACTTGCAATTGATTTTGTTTAATGCTTTTATCCATCAACTATTATGAATTGTAATAATGCAGTGATATGGTCCTTTAGTCATATATTTTTATGATATATGAGAAGATATACCATGAAAATGTATGGTGTAATATTATGAGAATATTGAAACTGTATATAATAATAACTTGGAAAATAGTAATATTTAAATTAATAATAATAATAATAATAATAATAATAATAATAATGAAGTCCTAACGAACCCGAAGGTTCGATGCCGATACCACTCGCATACCAAAACCACCAAACGCTCTCTGCAAACATCCTTCCTGTGATGCTCCTCTAAACCCAATTCTACTAAATTAGTTTTAACGCAATCCTCCCATCTACGTCACGGTCTACCCCTCAGCCGTTTACCCGTCGGTTCAGTGTTTATTAACATTTTAGAGATCCGCTCGTTACTAAGCCCTACAACCTTACACGCCCATCTTATACGCTGCAATGCTATAACTTGAATTATATTTACCGGGTGCAGGACCCTTAATTCAGTGTTGTGTAGCCTTCTAAATCCTCGTGTAATATTTTACGTGATACTTTATTTTCGAAAACTTTAAGGCGCTGTTCATCATTCAGTGTAAGAGGCCACGTCTCGCATCCATAGAGAGCAGTGAGAAGGATAATGGTTTTATAAATTTATAAGCCAATATACATTTTTAAATTTGTTATTCAACTTACATTACATTTAATTAATGACATATACGTTTTTCTTTATATATTGTTTTTTTAATTTAAAATAAAACAAAGTTAGGACATGTTCTACGAAAGGATCGAAAACAGTCTTTATGTGAATGCGTAGACCTTGACCCTGTGCAGTTCTTGGGAAAAACCTTGCGGTTGCGTGCTGATTTTCTTGTTGCGAGTTCAAGAGCACTTTCTCGAATAATTTATAACCTTGGCTCTTATTTTGTGTAATGTGTCTTATTAATCAGCGAATTAAAAAAAAAAATTGTCTTGCTCTTTCTTCTCCTGAATCCTTTTAACTGGTCTTCTATTTTATTCTGCTAATACCGATCCTATCTATTCTGTTCACAACATAATTAAATAAATATTTAATGAGATATAATTTATTCAAATATATCTGTAGAGACCTGATAGACGATAACACAATGGGACCTACCCATTACACACACTATGTCTATAAGAATGTATAAATATACTGTGACAAGTTACGCGCGTCCTATTGGTATTCTATCTCTTCACACGTTTGGTATTCAACGAGACAATTCAAGCGTCAACAAATACCGCTAACCTCTACTATACCAAATAATTTATTTTAGCAATTAGTTTAAAACTTTATTGTATCGGATTTAATAATTTTTATTTATTTTTTCAATAATAAAGTTTGTATGATCATGATCTGTAACTTTGTGACAAGTTTAAGGAAGGAATTTACGTTTTCCCTTGGCTAAGCTAAAAAATTAACAATGTATTATATTAGGTTGGTGGATCCGAAATGTCATATTTTTAAGTGAATTAAACAGTATATCTTTTTTCACAAGCTGTTTATTTAATCAAAATATGTTCCATTCGCTTCAATATACTTTTTCCCAGCGGGACTTTAAAGCATAGACTTAAAAAAATTCTGACCTTTAGAATCGATAAATTCAGATTTTTCAGGCTGTATTCCTTTTTTTACTGTACAGTGCGTCCAAATTGGTCTGATTATCATAGTGTATAATAATTGTTTGTAGTTAAAGGGAAGTTTAGAGCTTTTGTCAAGTAGGTGTTGTAGCAATCGAAATCTACGAACAGTTTCTTGTCGTTTCAGTCTTGTATTTGAATTCCAAGTAAGTCTCTTGTCAAGATGGAGTGCTAAGTATCGAATCTGTTCAACAGGCGTTAGTGGAGCATTTAAAAAGGTTACTGTAGGACAGGAGGGTAGAGGTTTACGACGGAGAGTAAAGGTGATCTGATAGGATTAGTTAGGATTTATTTTGATTATACAACTTTAAATTTGTATTTCCTTAATTATGTTATTTTACTTTTAATTACCTATATATTTATTTTATTTTGCACTTCTTTCATCACTTTATTTTTATTAATTTCATTCTGTAGAATTATTTACTATATGTTTTTCTGTTTATATTTTTTTGTATTGTATAAGGAATTGTGATTTCTCTACCTTTCTAATTACTGGCGCTTAAAATGCTTATTGTTTATAGTTATCAGTTGAATCGCATTAGTGATGTAATTAATTATCTTGGGAAATTCCTTATCTATCTTCCAATCTAATTTCTGATTGATAGTTTGATTTCGTTATGCACCAGTTTTAGTTTCTTTTCTTAAAGAAACTGAATTTTGTGACAGGCCTTTTTTCAACAAGTAGACCCATGTTCCAGTTTCGAAAATTTTAGGTTACGCAACTGATCTCATTCTTCTACTATATTTTTTTTTTAACTTTTATTGTAACTATACATTCTGCAACTCTTAAGGGCAATAGGTATTAGGGATGTTAGTACACAATAATATATATTGCCTAAAAATAAAAATAATAAATAAATTTAAATAATAAAAAATACAATCAAAATAATTAAGTAGGAACTATAATGGATACAAATGAAATTATATGTACATATCATAAATAATCATAAGTGGATAATTGAGCTATTATTATTACTAATTACTATTATTACTATAATTAAGTTCATTTTAATTCTGTATGTGTAAGGAAACTCTGAATTACCATAGTGAAATCTACAGCTACCAAAAAGTGTCCTGCATTTAAAATTAAAACTAAGTTAGATAAAATATAAATTTAGTATTTTTAAAAAGAAAATAAATTGCTTGCCTCTAAATTACTTCATGAAATATTAATTAATAGCTTATAAAAAAAATATAAATTTGTTATAGAGGAGTGTTATAGTCAATAGTTTGCATCCTTTCATAAACAATATCTCCAGTTTTCAGGTGGCATGTGCAAACGTGTTTCTGATTTATTTATTTCATTTTTACTCATATTTAATGTTGTGCATTAATTATATTTTTATTATTTAATCAGTTCTTTTTTATCTATTAATATCTATATTTGCAGATATCATATTTGTAATTTTAAATTTTTTTTTTATTTCGTTAGTATTATTGTTATCATTTAAAGTTTACTTGCTTTAGTTTAGCCAATGCATTGTGGCAACGTATATTATTGTACATCAATAAAAAATGGGATATGTAAAATAATGTTTTAAGATAATTTTTTTTTTTTGGAAGAAGATAGTTGGCCGTATGAAGTAGATTGGAGGAAGGTAGTCCGGGTGGCGGTCAATAAAGGTATCAAAATAGTAAAAGAAAACTATTTATTGTCAACTAATGTTTCGCCCCACTTTTCAGAGCTTCGTCAGGGCTGTCAAATTGAAATAAACATGACAACTCAGGAAGATAGTCCAGGTGGCGAGAAAATAAAAATATCAAAATTGTAGAAAAATACGGAAATAATCAAAATACGTATTTACTTGGAAATTGAAAATGATTCATTTCTAGAACTTTTTTTTTTGGAGGATTTTTACTTGCCAGTTTCCGAAGTGCACATTTATGAGGTGTGAGGAAATTCTCTTAATTCAACTTTTCTACATTCACTACAACAGTTAGAGACCTGAATTTCTAATTTTCCAATCCATACCCAATAGCTTTTAGATTTTCGAGGAAAAAAAAACGTTTTAATTAAACTCCCCTGGCATTTTATGTTACGTATAATAATGTTGTTCTGAGCATATACGTAGTTATGGTTTTCGTAAAAAAAATTTAACATCAAAATTTGCTGTGAAGTATCTGTTGAAAATTAATATTTTATCGAGGCATTAAAAACAAATGTAAGTTGTTTTTTCCACACCCCCTCCAAAAAAAAAAAGATTTTGTTGGCCTACTTCTTCCGGTTTTTGTACTTTGTAAAAATGGAAGGTATATTTTTCCTTATTCTACACACATAGTTTCAAATTCATCATAGCAAAAATTCAAAGGTAAATAAAAAAAAAAAAAAAATCCTGAAAAAGCACCTCCAGATCAAAATAAAAAATATATATATTTTAACTCATACTCCATCAGATTAATAATTTATAAAAATAATATTAATGGAGGTTTTGTTAAATTGCATATCCTGGATAAACAAATGCTTCCTTTTTTTTTTTTTCTACTTGTGATGTATTTTTCCAGGAATATATTCCCCTTTCACCACAGGACATATTATTCGCTGGAAAATTACGACCGGGGTGGAATTCCCTAAATCCTTTGGTGTCCCTTCAACAGATGTGATATATGGACGGTCGGGGGTCATCCATGCCACCAGGCGCATCCCCTACATCACCGCAAGCTCTTGTACATGTAACTCTTCTTTCCCTGGAATACGTTACGTTCTGTCGTGTCAAAATAGGTTAGCTTTCTGTCATTAAGTTAACTGGGAAATTATTAACTACTTAGAGATATAAACGATATTTTTTTTTTATATCTTAGAATGGAGATTGACACGTAAATAGTGAAATATAAAGTGAACCATTCTCAAGCGATTCACGCGAAAGTTTAGAGGTTGCAGGAGAGTCGAAGAAGTGGAAGTTGAGAATTTTTTTTTTTATCAATAATTATTACTTATAACGAAGTTTTTAATTTTTATTTTAAGTAAATTTATATACCAGAAAAGTAAATTTTGATTATATACATGCCCAAAAAGGTAGTCTATAAACGAAGTTCATAATAAATACAAATTCTTGAGGCTATCTATAATCTTGATCTATTCTCTGAAGAAGATTTACTGTATTTTGTTGATTTTTCAAACTTAGTGGTTGCTATAATCAATTAAATTTTAATTTTATTAAAGAAAAGCAAAATTCAATTTAAAACCACCCAAAAGTCTGAACCTCTATATCTCAGATTTTCATGTTTTTTATGAGCAGTTTTTTTGTATAAATTTTGAAAAAAAAAAGAGCAAAAACACACAGCGAGTAGGTTGGTTGATGCACTTGTCATAATCCCATAAGAGGAGATCATAACACAAAAAAAAGGCAATCCTTCCCGGCCGAACTCACCCTACTAAGACCCCCAGGGAGTGATGGTCCTATATCACATTTGAAATATTTGCTTCGAACGGGAAGAGGAGGCTTTAAGATAGTTAAATCGAGCAATATTTAAAAAGCGCCTGAAATTGAAAACGCCCATATAAAAAATTATCGAATTCACTATATTTTGGATCACAAAAATGCTTGAAGATTCAAAACAGATTATGCTAGATTGTTTATAACTCATTTCAAAGCTCAATGCGTGTGCTTCGATTTAATATTTGAAATTTCAAAATTTTAAATTCTACTAAATTACTGTCATTTTGAAAGAAAAAAACGGTATGAAAATCTAAATATTTATAAAATATATTAGTAATATATTTGGTAGATTATATACCTCGTGTAATCGTGAAAATCTGAGACAAAGACGTTCATCTAAGGATTCTCTACAGTCGGTATTACTTATAATATAAATAAATAATTTTTGTGAATTTTAAAAATATACCTACAAAATGACAAGGACGTGCGAGTTGTTGGTTCGATTCTCACCTAGGGCAGTTAATATTTATTTATTGGTGGTCTCGAAAAATCAATATTTTTTCTTTTAGCCTAATACACTGAAGTTGCCCCCGCGTACTATTTCAACTCCAGGGTGATAGGCCAGCTTGCCAGGCTAGGCCACCCCCACCAGATATCAATGCCAATAAAGAACTTCTATGTGAAATTTAAATCAGTAGTCGAATATAATGTTTTAATTTTATATTATTATTTATTAAATGGTACTTTTATAATTGGTTGTTTTTGGTTTGTTGATGTTTTTCAACTTAAAGACCTTTATGAACAGAAACGAAAAAAAAAAAAGATTAAAGTGTGAATCTAATATTTGTTTAAAATATCAATCGTGGCACTACAAAGTATCGATTCTGTAAGGGGAATCGAAATTCCCATATCCAATACCAAGTATGTCGTCAGAGGTTGTTGGATGGACACATGGGTAAAATACACCATGCTATGCCTTGCAAGACAACAAAACAGGCAACACTGATTACAGTACGTAACTGTTAACATAGCGAACATCCTTGGGATCGACCGTACGTGTACTTGTGAGTTCCGGTGTTGCGGTGCTATAACATAGCATTAGCCTGGAACGTATGATCAGAGGAACTGATGGAACGCGAAGCGTTTAGGTCTTCATCAAGGCAGGAACAGCACGTATTATTGTTGGCAATACTGTTATTTATGATGACCTTTATTTTGTTTGTTCTTGAATGGTGAATTGCTGTATTTCTCATCAACGTACAGACTATAGACTATATATTTGATCGCATTTGTATATCGTAAACAATAATGAAATGGAATTTAATCTTCATAGAAAATAAGTTTCGGCCTAAATTCCAGGCTTTCATCATGGCTAAAAACAAAACGAGATAACAACAATTATAGAATGAAAAATAATCAAAATAGAATAACAATAAATTAAGAAGATAATGTATGTAGTTGCAAAATACACTGCATACATAAATCTAGTCTGACAATTTTTTAAATCTTATAAAATGAAGTCATAGTCGAGGGAACATATGTAATAGTATATATTTTTTAAAAATCGTGTTTATTCTTTTATTTTTTTTTCTATTTTATATATTATTTCTTTTATTAATCTTTTTTTTCACATTTTCTCTCTTAACGAAGTACATCACCCAACATTACATTTCCTCTACCTTTTTTCTTTTCTCCTTCTTTAGCATAAATAGAATAAAATAAAAATATATGAAATATAAATAGTAAAAATTTTAATAACAACATAAACAAGTAATGTATGTGTATAGGGTTTTGGCCAATGTGCCCTAGGACCCGAAAGAAAAAAATATAAAATGTTATCGTTTTTTGACTTTACGTATTCACAGATTATTGTATACCAATCGATTTGTTTTTACGTATATAATAAGAAAAAATATTACTGATTGTTTAAAATGAGCATACATTTTGCTATTTTAATTACATTCCAAACTCTCCATTCTCATATCACAGCCCTCGAAGAATGGTGTCGTCATTGGAGGATTAAAATTAATCCAAACAAATCCCACCAAACCACATTTACCCTTCGCCGTAAACCTACAGACTGTCCTACAGTATCCTTTAATAATGTTGATCTTTACCCTGTCGAACAGATCCGCTACCTTGGACTACATTTGGACAAGCGACTAACCTGGAATCCTCACACAAGACTGAAAACTTCCAATTCATTTCAAAAGACTAATCTACATGACTGTAATAAGGCCAATCTGGACATACTGAGCTTTGGGGCTCCACCTAACCTTGGAATTCCTCTCGTATCCAATCCTTAGAATCCAAAATCCTTAGTAAAATCCTCAATGTTCCTTACTTTGTCACAAATAAAATCATTCATAAAGACCATAATGTTCCATATGTAACCAATCAAGCTCGAACCAGATATTATTCCTTCCATTATAAACTCCCTAACTACCTAAACCCACTACTTTCTGACCTTGCTTCTTCTTCCATTCCTGACAATCCTCTGAGGCGCCTCAAAAGAAGATGGCCACGAGACCTGCAAACTAGAGAAAGACCTGGGTAGTTTCTCTACACGCCTGTAACACCCCATATTAAGTGATATCAAATTAACTAAATGTATTATAATATACAGTTGTAAATAGCAAAAAATAAATGAATAAAAAAAAAAAGTTTTACTAAACCAAAACTCATTAGTGTTTTGGTTTAGTAAAACTTTTTTTTTTTTTAAAGTAGGCTAAACCCTTATTAAATTGTGTGTAGAGTATATGGAGTGGAAGTTTTGGTGTTTAATAAAAAAAAGAAAATTGAAAGTTCAGGAAGGAAAAACTTGTAAACTTTATTTTTAAATTGTATATAAAATATAATATGCTTCATAAAAGCAGTAATAAATTAATATATAAAAAAGTAATAAATATAAATAAAAAGTTATAAATATTAAAAATACGTACCCCGTTGTTAGAATATAAAATAAAATATTTTTTATGACCTGTGTTATTTATAGTTTTTTTGATCGATAGTATCTTTAAATTATAGACACTATCTTATTGATGAGTTTGCACACTTGGTCACGCGACTATCTAGTAATATAACCTTGACCTGCACTAAGATTATTTGTTGTCACATTGATTTTGCCATTTATGTGACTCTGAACATTACACTATATATTTCTCGAACGAATGCCCTTTAGTTGATTTTTATATTTATATTATCTTTTTCGTAAAATTATAAATATTTCTTACCACTCATCCATTTTATAAAAAATTTTAAATATTTGAAACTGTGTTTAATTGAACTAGAGTAATTATTGAGTGACCGAATAATCAAATGTAGAAGTTACGACTAAGGGCCGGTTGTACCACCACAGTTTAAACTACGATTAGTGAAATCTCAGGTAAACTCAATAATTATACGTCGTACCAGAGAAGTTAACCCTCAAATCTGGCGCTAAACTTTACCAGCAAATGATAGTCGGTTAAACTGAAATCATAGCCAATCTAGGTTTAAGTAGGTAACCTAGGTAACACTAGGAATCCTTCCACATTAGATCTGTTATCAAGCGAAGGTATACTGTATTATTCCGTCTCTTTACAAATTCAATAAAATGGATTTAATCGAGATAAAGGATTCGTCAGACGGCGAAGAATTCAAAACTCATTTATTCAAACAATAAAGAACAAAAAAGTATTCCGTCCTGAACAAAGTAATTTTTATAAAAGTCGGATGAATTTATTTTTGAGCGTTTTCGATTGTTAGAAGTAGTCATTGAATCAATTTAAACTTAAATTAGACCCAAAATTTCTAACATTAGCCACAGGAATTTAGAAGCTAATATTATAAGATATAATAATAAGGGAGCCCCAAGAATTTTAATTAAAATATTTTCGATTTGGTTAAATGTTTTTTCAGCTAGTACTAGTCTATCTCCAGTTCCCATCAAGATCTGCTGTTGGTAGTGGATTTTTTTTTGTTGCCTTCTTCATATTTTCATACTTATTTCTTAAATTATAAGACGCCCTTAATTGTATATGTTGGTTTGTGTTGAACTTTTTTCTATTTCTAACATTTTTTTGTTTTGATATATTGTTTTTCAAATTCTAACAGAATTTCCTCCTGTCCTGTGGAAAAATTCAGGGAAAACTTAATCAATGACTTCAACCCTTTTTATGTTTTCTATTTATTTTATGTAAACTTAAGTTATTTGAATTTACATAAAACTCTTTGATTCATTATGGTTGACTGTTTTTTTTTTTTATATAATAATGATTATTTCCTGTGGATGAAATTTGCAATAGATGGAAAAAAAAAACTTTTTTTAATTGTTTTCATAAATTATGATTCACTGATTAAATGTTTTTATATTTTATGGTAACTACAATATGATAAATGTTACATACATTTAGTTGTGCGTACGTAATAAAAGAAAATAACAAACAAAAAAATTAGATAAAAAACAGAAAAACGTAATAATTACGAAATTCCACCAATATTTGATTTGAATTTTCGAAAATTCTAGTGCGATCTGCTGACAGTTATTTCACTTTCAGGTAACCTTGGAAACCTGGTAAACAAAACTGTAGACCAGAAGCAGATTGCTAAGTTACAGAAGTTTTACTAAACTCTGAAATAAATCTAACTTATACAAACCTTAGTTTTACCAAATATTGGTGCGACTGGTCTTAAGCCTTACGTTGTGTAAGCGCCAAAAGCTGAGTTCAGAAAAATTCGGTGGTTAAATTGGTTTAAGAAAAATTATTTTCAGATCCTAAAAAAAAATTATAATTTTATAAATAACTGGAAAACTATATATCTTCTGGAAAATTGTAGCACTTCATTTAAAGGTTAATTTGAGAGGTGGAATTTTCATATTAGTAGTTTCTTTAACTACTTTATCCACTACCTCGTTTCGAGTTGTCCAGGAGTCCTGAGAAAGTTCTCTTTTTTATTAAGGTAACTTAATATTTCTATATTATCCTGGGTTTTATTTAATGTAGGTCTAATTTTACTTTTTTAGGGATGGAAGAATAATGTAAGAAGTAAAATATTTCCTAAAGGGCGTTTTAAAAGTCCCTACGAAACCAGTGGGTTGTTGATGAAGAGGGAACATGGCTTCATGCTGAAGCGATTGTTGATGAGAAATTTAATTAGAGAGGAGAAGTGAAGTTTGCCTGATAACTTTACAAAATGGAGTTGGGGAGATACCTTCAAAGTTAACGCCCATGTTTTCTTTACATTCTTCATTCAAAAGCGGCAACAACATCGCTGTAACGGTATTTCTTTATTTTTTGTTTTTGGAAGTTGCTGTTGCAAGATGCGTTGAGGAGGCAGCCGACCGGAAAACAATGCCAACCTAATTGTACCGGTCGACTGGCCAACAAAGCAGCCAGTTTCCTCTTGGCCACGCTCCGTACTTCCTGGAGGGTCCTGAATTAAATGGTCGTCAAGAAAACCATCCCTAACCTGTTGCAAAGGCACCGTTCTGTAAGATATTGAATCAATCACAAAAAAAAAAAATTGATTGTATATACCCCTTCACTATTTTAGGCTCAAAAATTTCTTAGTTTTCCCTAATAGTATTTCAATAATTTATTTATTATTATTATTAGGATTTTTAATTAATTTAATTTTTTTTGTGTGTGTGAGTTATGGTGTCCTCTTGTGACATTGTGACATGTCCTACATCGACCAACCTACTCGCTATAATTATCTGTTTAAAAAGTCAGGTAAGTGAGGCTACCACGAAAGAGGCGTGTGCCTTTTTTATACCGTTTTTTCAGGTTATTTTTAAATATTGCACGATTAAACTATCTTAGGTCTCCTCTTCCCGTTTTAAGCTAATATTTAAAAAGTGATATAGGACCATCACTCTCTGGGGGGTCTTAGTGGGGCGGATCCGAGTGGATGATTTTTTTTTGTGTTGTGGTCTCCTCTTATGAGATAGTGACAAGTTGCAAATCGACTTTGTTCATTTTTATATAAAGTTTCGAATATATATATATATTTTTTTTAAATTTATTTATTGACATTTAAAACTGTACATGAAATACAACAAGTAAATTTGAAGTAAGAGAATAATGGTATGATACAGGCATGTAGAGAAACTACCCATTGGTAGAACTCTAAAAAAATTTTACAATATAAGGTCTGGAGGCCATCTTCTTTTCAGGAGCCTTGGAGCATTGCCAGGAACGAAAGAGGAAGCAAGGTTAGAAACGAGTGGATTTGGGTTGTTAGGGAGTTTATAATGGAAAGATTGATTTAGCCATACCTTAGTATACTTTCACTTTATGTGATCTATTTGTTACATTAGTATAGATGTTTGTATCTTTAGCCTTGATGAAGCACTGCAAAGTGGGGCGAAACGTCGGCTCACAATGAATAGTTTAATTATTATTTGTGTTTTTTTTAGTACACCCGGACCATCTTCCTTTTGTATTTTAATAATGATTTTATTTTCATCATTTAATTTTAGATATCAAGTCCCTTGGTGATTATTATAACAGACCAGAAGACTAGGTTCCATTACCGCGTACTAATGCGGTATCCATTAACATGCATTCGATCCTGCATTCATTAGACCCCGTTACTGGAGAAGGGAGGGGTTGGGTGATACTTAAAGCAATGTCATCTCCTCGCTATCTTCTCTCGGCCTGAATTCATTTGTACTAATGGACTGGGGCCACAAGTTTTTCTATGATATACCGTGAAATTCAAAGTTCCACAGTACTCTTCAATTTAACTTTAACATCTTTAATTGATACAATTGATGATTTATACTTCATGCAGCAATTATTAAAAAAAAAATACTTCTGGCAACGAAAAAAAAATTATTAATATTATTGTTATCATGTAACTATTCTTGTTACATCCTTTCCGTCAGGGAGAGAAATATTGCTCATGTTCATCAACAAGTACAGAGGATATGGCGCTAACACTGTCGACTTCTGTAGTACTGTCACTTCTGTACACACTCCTTGAATGCTAAGCAGCCACAAGAGACTCCTATAGTGTTCTTTAGTAGTTACTAGAGTGGACTCATCAGTACTCGAAACCCGTCCTAAGTAGTTACGCATTGTGAGTTGTCGATGTTCGCAGATCTACTCTGTCCAGGTGTATTAAATTATATTTATATACTGGCGGATCCGGCAATTTAGGGATGTAGGTAGTTTAATTGAATACACTTGAAAGTTTGATTCAATTAATATATTTAGTTATTTACATATTGGATTAAAGATTTAATTAATCGCTTATTATATTTATTTTGTTTATTGTGGTAAATAACATTATATAATAAAAAATAAATGGTAAAAAAATATAAATAACTTCAACATGGCTCGGCCAATTTACACTAAACTTCTTGGCAGTGGTTTAGGGCTCTATGAACTATACCAAAGTGCGCAAAATTGCATGTGTAATTAAAAAAGTGCGCATCTAATTAAAAAGAAACGGAGATAGAAAATAAAATGTTGTGTTTTTTTTTATTTAAAACCAATATTTCAACCTTATAAGGGCATTAAATCTGAACTTTACATTGTTAATGTTTGTGAAAAGATCAGCCATTCATCTTTTCTACCGTTGTATTAACGTAAACATTGGATAAAATGCAGAGAGGTTAATGAAGGAGTATCTGAGCAATGGTAGAAAAAATAAATCCTCCAAATAAATCAAGATAAAAACTTCATAATTTTTAATTTATTTTAACAACTCCTGTGGGTCTGGAACCTTTCTGGGGTCTCTACAGCATCTTAATTTGGGTAAAAATCTGGCAGTCTAGCATGACTAACCATATCACCTCCTTGCACAACCGTTGGTCTAGTAAAAGTACTTCTTTATAAAGTACTGAACCACTTACCCTTCATGGGTTGTAGTGCTACAGATTTTAATTGTTTTTAATTTCTTTTTAAAAATATTATTTGAGGGTTTCAGACAACGCTAAAAACGAATATGATTTGCTTATTCTTAAAAAAAAAATATTGTTTTAACTATTGTAATTCAAGCCTAGAATAGAATAGAATCAGTAATAATTTTTTATTATTTTTCAGAAAGAGACAAATCTATTTGCATATAATAACCGTAAAGAAAATTTACTCTATACATGAGCTGGCACCAAAAAATGCTTACTTTTGCTAATAATTTTTTTTTTAGCTGAATAACCTAAATAGTACCTGAACACCTGAATCCGGGAAAATCCTGAACTGTTTGAAAAAAGCCCCATTAAAATTTAATAAACGATCATAGAAGGGCAGTAAAATACGAACAAGCGAATATTGATTTATATATATTATATAAATATTTTCAACATTTTAACATAAATGTGAATTGTAGATGATAGATCTTCAGGTCACTTTCCCTCTTCGTGTGGCCGACGGTTTCATATACCACACTCCAGCTGAGGTCACGCTGGAGTCTATGGTGGTCTATGTCTCTTTTTATATGTACGACTCTCTTTAGGGGAAAAAAAAGAAAAGATTTCTCGATCCAAGGGAAATCTGGAAGTTATTCTATCGTAGAGGAATTCCAGACAGCACTCGACAAAGAAATGCCTCTCAAAACGAACTCTCACCCGATGTGATGGCTGACTTTTGAAAAAAAAAAAAATAGTGATTAAAATACTTTTTTTAGCCAACGTTTCGCCTCACGTTGCAAGGCTTCATCAGGGCTAAAAAGATGCTAACACTTAAATAACGTTAACATAAATGGAAAAAGTAGATGAAAAATTAAAAAAAGATGTACAATGAAACGTAAAAACTAAATAAGAATTATAAAAGGTTATAGACAATTAACGTAAACGCAAATAATAACAGATAAAAAAGAAGAAATGTGGAGATGGAAAAAGGGGGATAAGAATAAAATCAGACTTGAAGTCAGAGCGTGAATTGATTTGACAGGATGTATAGAGTTGGGATTGACAGTTTAAGTGCATTTTACATTTTAAAATAATTTTAAGTTAAATAGTATATAAAATTAAAGAAAATATTAAAAATAGACAAACATTAAACGATAGTATAAATAATAAAAATAGGGGGAAGAAATTATAAATATACACGGATAGAATATACAAAAGAAATGAAGTTAAAAGAATGGATACAATAAATATAATATAATGAAGAAAAGACAATATACAAAATAAATAGGGGTATACAGGTGTGTAAATTACATAATAGAAAAATTAATAATAATAAAGTGATAAAGTAAAGAACGTATAATAAAGTAAATAATAAAAAGAAAGGAAGAATTATGGTGATTTTATAAGGTTTAAGATGTGTCGATATGTCAAGGATATGTTGTCTTTATTAACTTAATGAATGATGGAATTCTCTGATAAATTTATATATTTAACGGTCAATCATCGATCTTTTAGTCATCTTTTTAATTTTTGTGAAAATAATATTTTTATAATAATTATTAAATGAAATAAAAAATGCATTTTTTTACAGAATGTTTTTGGTAATTTCGGCATCTTATGGATCTACTAAACCTTTGTTATTATTATGGAAAATAAAAGTATAAAAAATTACGGAGATCATTTGTCATGGTTATGATATTCAAACTAGACGGTAACAATTGTGTCGAAAGAGGTGGAAAACCACCATATCACGTAATTTTACGCTTATAATACTTAAATGATTGTTTTAAAGAAAGCACTTCAAAAAGTGAATTATAGGATAATATATTATGAATTTTACTTTTTATTATTAATGTGTTTGTATTCTCTAATTACTTTCATAAGTGATAATTATTGTGTAATATTTATAATTTGTATTGTATCTGTATCACTTCTAATATAACAATATGAATGACAATTTTTTTTATGAATTAAGTGTAATATTATGGAATTACTAATTGCTCCTTGCGATGTGTCGGACAGTCACTGAATGGTAATACAACGTACCATAAGTAAATTTATGTAACATTACTGAATACTACATTTCATGTTATATCTTATTACGTTGTTATTAGGTAACATTACTAAATACTAATCGGCTGCCATTTTGATCTAAAAATTAAACGGTTAAAATATTTATTTTTCGCCATTAGTGGTGAAAGTAGTTTTCAAAACTCTTTAAGTCTTCAATGTTCAATCATTCGTTTTCTTAAGTACCAACACAGAACCATATCTAAGAAATAATATATTAGGATTGAAAAAAAATAAAATAATAATAACGAAGCCGGAATTTTTAAGGTATATAATAAAACTGTGATAGGGTATTCATTGACTCTTATCATTCGCTAGCTTTATATACGAGATTCTCACTATATTGTTGCTGGTACCGGTAAATATGAAAAACAATTATAAAAAAAATATCAGTGTTATAAGAATAACATTTTTGTCTGAAATTAATTATTTTACACATATAATCATTTATTTAAAATAGGCATTGGTATTGATGAT
>NW_027108009.1:133186-134075 GCF_000696795.3 Halyomorpha halys | reverse complement strand
TGATAAAGAATCTCCTTGTTTTAAACCTGACAGGACTTCAAATTTCTCAGAATAACGATTACCGATATGTACCTTATGTAACGTTTCGATCATGCTTTTTATTTATATATATTTTAACGTAACTCAGATCGCTAGTATAATGTTAGTTGTCCCAGTGTAGAATATCTTGAAATTAAATGTTTTTTATATTTTGTTTAATTTGTTTTATTCATATAAAAAAATTACATCTAATATGGTCCGACCAGATGACATCTATCGGTCGGTGCCAAAATAAAACATAAAAATGATAGACAGAACTGAAATGTAAATATTACAATTTTGACTATTAAGCTATAGAATTTTTAAGAGAAGGGCAATATTAATTGATCTAAAGTGATACAATTAATAATTTAATTAACAAATACTAAAATGAAAATAAAGTAAAAAATAAAAAATAATAATAATAATAACTGAAAGGATTTTGGAGGAAATAATAAAACTGCAAATTTACAATTAGTGAACTAATATAATGAGAATAAAACAAGATGAACAGAATATTATAAAAACAAGGATCCAATAATATCTATTACTAAGCACACACATACATTGCTAATACAAATTGTAATATAATAAATGAATATGTGGAGTTCTATATATTTTGTCATTTGGTGAATCAAAATCAATTATGAGGAATGAAAGAAGTAATAAAGTACCCAGTCAAATATTTCTTTTTTAGTTTTCTTTGTGGTTAATTTATTATTTATTAGTT
This sequence comes from Halyomorpha halys, assembly GCF_000696795.3. Lineage (NCBI taxonomy): Eukaryota > Metazoa > Arthropoda > Insecta > Hemiptera > Pentatomidae > Halyomorpha > Halyomorpha halys. Next base: position 133,327 of record NW_027108009.1, on the reverse strand, counting down.
CTTCTGATAAGCGATTGAACAGATATGGTACGATATAGTTTAATGTACGTTCACCAAATTTATTGTTATAGGGTGGTTCAATAATTTAATTTTGTTTCTAACATTTTTTAGATATATTTTTTTTTAATAAATAATTATCTA
>NW_027108009.1:107383-133022 GCF_000696795.3 Halyomorpha halys | reverse complement strand
AATAATTCTATTAAAAAAAAAAAAAAAAAATTGTTTTGATGATAAAGTACCTTAAATGATTTTAAGATTTTCTGTTTTATTATTGCGGTGCGTTATTGTTCTTAATGTTCGATTTTTATTATAATGAATATAAAAAATCGATTTTTATTTTTATGTACATAAAAACATTTGGCCAAATTTTGATGTTGGTAATATTTAGATAATTAGAATATTAATAATTAATAGTTAAACGTATTTTTTAGGATTGAAAAAAAAAGTCATAGAATTATAATAAATAAACAGCAATGAAATGAATAACATAAGTATAAGTGACAAGAACCAGAGATTAGCCAAAATTAGCTATGGATGAAACTAATAGCTAAAATTGCCATAGAAACGACAAATTGATAAATAAATATTGTATCCATGCCAGTTTCAACTATAACTAATTTTTGCTCAACACTACCAGAACTAATTACTTTTTTTTTTTTACATTTTTATGCATTAATTTCTTTCCTATGTGATTTGCTTTATTGTGAAAGTGTACGGCTGGCTGCTGATTCTTCATAGGAAATGTAATCTTCCCCATGTTTTCACCGGAACTACGAAGAAGTCCTTCTGAAGAAGTTGACGATTTTTTAGCCAGTGACATTCTACAGAACCGGGAACTGTTTCCTAACGATTCAGCCACATCTAGGTATTTTATGTTAGATAACGGCGAGACGGTCGAGTTCTCCTCAAAACTAAATACTCGAGATGTTCCGCGATCTCGGATGACAGCCACACCTGACAGTTGTTGATAAATGTAACTTCGAGGAAGAGATTTAACTGAGCGTTATGGACACGCCTTCGGAGCCGCGACATTAGTTTCAGATTAACCTTTACTGCTAATATCTACCGGCATTTATTTTTCGCCGTATAGCTCTCACTCTTCACTGATTTTTTTTCCCAGAGTTTCAGACTTTGTACAAGTTACTCTTAGTCTTCCTTAAGGTAGTGTGAGGTAATATTATTAGTTATTATTTTTCATATTTATTTAATCAGAAAAGTACATCCAATGTGGTACAACCAGGGCTCTGTTTCATAATTAAAGCTAATAGTATTAGTTCAGTAGGGCCGCCCGAAGTTCAGTGGTTAAGACACAGTCTTACCAATTTGATGTCAGTTGGTGATGCCGGTTCGAATCCGGCCTGGGACGTTGACTTTTTTCGTTGAGTGGTGGTCCCACAAAATGAATAACTTTGACCCCCAACCATGGCTAGGCAATATAGGACTCCAATGGGAGTCTTGGCCGAAAAGAAAAAAAAACAAATACAAGTATAGAAACAACGTGGTAATCATACTAATACTTATTATATACGTAATATATATTTTTCATAGTAGGGAGAACTATTAGTGATATTACAGGAGTCAAAAAGTACTTAAGTACAAGTCAGTGTAATTGTACTAAGTTAAATCTACAAGACTAATAGCATTAGTTTGTACTTTATTATGAAACAGGGCCCAGGTGACATAATGAGGTGATGAACATCTATCGGTCGGTATCAAAATAATAATAAAGGCCTTACGAACCCGAAGGTTCAATGCCGATACCACCAATCGCTCTCTACATACATCCTTCCAGTGATGCCCCTCCTAACCCAATTCTACTAAATCAGTTTTAACGCAATTCACCCATCTACGTTTCGATCTACCCCTCGGCCGTTTACCCGTAGGTTCAATGTTTCTTAAAATTTTAGGGATCTTCTCGTTACGCCTTAGAACCTTACACGCCCATCTTATACGCCGCAATGCTATAACTTGAATTATATTTACCGGGTGTTGTGTAGCCTTGTAAATTCTCCCGTTAATTCATCCTTTTTCGGTCCGAATATTTTACGTAATAATTTATTTTAGAAAACCTTAAGGCGCCGATCATCCCGTAATGATAGAAGGCGTGAACTAAGCAGTTTCGAAATTGAAAAAACGAGCATTTCCCGCCTTCAACCTAGATTTTACTTCCTCATCAATTTCGTTTTTCTAGTTACCGTAGAACCTAAATACTTAAACCTATCTACCTGTTCAAACGTACTTCCTGCTATATCTATATCACTGAAATTGCTCGTGTGTCTACTGCTTACCATGTATTTTGTTTTATTTTATTTCAAGACCTAGTTCCTTACTGGAGTTTATTAACGTGGTTGTATCTACTTCTATAGGTTCTTTGTCCTCACCAAATAATACCAAACATCAACATACCCAAGCACCGGTATTTTACCACCCAAAGTTAAACCCTTTTCGGTATTCATCACACTTTTATTGGCGTATTCTAGTGCTAGATTAAATAAGATAGGTGATAAAGAATCTCCTTGTTTTAAACCTGACAGGACTTCAAATTTCTCAGAATAACGATTACCGATATGTACCTTATGTAACGTTTCGATCATGCACATCCGTACTAGATTTACTAACTTCTTAGGTATTCCCTGTTCAATCAGAATATTATACAGCTTCTGGCGGTCAATAGAATCGTAAGCCTTTTGGAAATCTATGTAATACTGATGAACTACTCCGTTGTATTCCAACTTTTTGTGCAAGATTTGCCGTAATGAAAAACTTTTCTCAATAGTTGAACGGTTCTTCAATATAGTTTTATTGGTAGTCTCCTATAATTTCTTTGGCGTATTCCGTGATTCGACTAGTTAATATTAGCGTAAATATTTTATAACATACAGGAAGGAGTGAGATCCCTTGATAGTTATTACAATCCCCCGTCGGGCCCTTTTTGTGAACAGGGATAAGTAGAGACTCCTTCCATTCCTCAGGCATTTCCTCAATTTCCCAAATCTTTTTACCAAAATAGCATACATAAATTTTTATTTTCTTAAAGAGAATTAATACAATCTGTCTGCAATTAAAGGAATGAAGTATCCGTGTTCAAATACTCATTCATACAGTATATTAAGAAATAGAAGAAACAAAAATGTAAATTATTACAATAGTACTCTGTATCAAAAGAAAAAATTTAAATTTAAATTTGCTTTGGGGCTCCACTAAACCTTCGAATTCCTCTCGTATCCAATCTTTACAATCCAAAATCCTTCGTAAAATCCTCAATGCTCCTTATTTTGTTACTAATAAAACCATCCATAAAGACCTAAATGTTCCTTATGTACCCCGAACCCGATATTATTCCTTCCATAATAAACTCCCTAAACACCCAAACCCACTCGTTTCTAACCTTGCTTCCTCTTCCATTCCTGGCAATCCTCCAAGGCGCCTGAAAAGAAGATGGCCTCGTGACCTTATATTGTAAACTGTTTTTAGAGTTCTACTACTGGGTAGTTTCTCTACATCCTGTATCATATCATTATGTCATTATGATCAAATTTACTGGTTGCATTTTTTTATACAGTTGTAAATATCAACAAATAAATAAAAAAAAATTTTAATTTAAAATAATAATAATGAAATATATTAATTTATGTACAAGACAAAGAAATTTAAATTTCAGTAACAATAACTCTCCAATTCCATATCGAAACCCTCGAAGTATGGTGACGTAATTGGAGGACCAAAATAAATTCCAACAAATCCCATCAAATCACCTTTACCTTTCATCGAAAACCTACCGACTGCCCTACAGTATAGGTTAACTCGTATAATTCCGTTAGTTAGCCATGAAATCCGTTCATAGTTACTACTCTACTTTTTCTTTGAACTATATAATGATTCAAAACTGCTGTTGATAATTAAAAAATGATTTTAAGAACATATGAATTTATTTTCCAAGACACGCAAATTATTTTAATGTTGGTGTACTTTCTTACGACACACTTGATATCATTGTTCTTATCTAGAGACGGATGTCATCAGTAGATAATTATGTTGACTTACCATGTCGTGTGGCAGCTTTGTGTGTGCGTGATGTTTCGTTTTTTATCGCGTAGTAGGTACTCTCATTATTTACAGCGCAAGCTTCACTTCCCAAAAAAATTGTTGATAACAGTCGTGAAAAGTGTAATTTATTTATAATTTAAAAATAGAGATGTCCTTCATGTTCCTTCTCTAAAGGATAAGATGTTACAAGGTTGGCAGTAACGTCTATGCTATGATAAAAAATGTCTTAAACATTAAAAATTATTCATGAACAGATAAGGAACATGTGCTATTTATTATTATTTTTGAGATTTTTTTGGTAAGAAAGAATGATTCAAAGAGGAATAATTTAATGTGTTACGAATCATATATGTAGTCATATGATAGATATTAATCATAATTAATAATAAATAAATAATAAAAAATAATTAATAATAACTTCGCAAACCCGAAGGCTCGAATCCGATGCCACTTATCGCTGACTACATACATCTGTCCAGTGACGCACGTCCAATCCGAATCTACAAGATCAGACTTCACGTAATACCCAACATATATTTCGTTCTATCCCTTATAGTAAAAGAGTCAGGAAGAAAAAAAGGCAGTTATCTCACCCCAATTATTGATTACTTTAATGGAACCTATGTATAATTACTAGTTAAAATTGATGAGTCTGAAGTATAGGTAGAGGGAATAAAAAATGGCGGCTGTTTCAAAATCTTAAAAAACATTAATTTTTTATTCGGAGCTCTATATCTTAAAAACTAACAACACCAGAAAATTTTAGAGAACATTATTTAAAGAAGAGTAAATTTGGTGAAATATTAGCCCTAAAAGAGCTATTTACGTTTTATAGTTTTCGAGATGTAGCTTTTTAAAAAGCAAAATTTCTTAAACTAGTTAAATATTCTTAAATGCATGACATTAAACGTTTCGGTATTCACATCCGTACGAGATTTACTAACTTCTTTGTGATTCCTTGTTCAATCAAAATATTATATAGCTTCTGGCGGTCAATAGAATCGTAAGCCTTTTTGAAATCTATATAAAGCTATTAGACTACTCCTTTGCATTCTTACCTTTTTCTATAATTGTTGACCTATTAATATAAATGATAGATTGTAGGAAGATAATCCGGTTCGCGGTCAATAAAGGTACAAGAAAACTATTTATTGTTAACGAACGTTTTGCCCCACTTTGCAGAGCTTCTTCAGGGCCGTCAGATCAAAGCAAAGATTTCAACTACAATGTAGTTGACGAAGCCCAGTAAATTGGGGTAAACCTTGGATTACAATAAATAGTTTTCTTTTACTATTTTGATACCTTTGTTGACCACCACCCGGACTATCGTCCTACAATCTACTTCATAAGGTCAACTATCTTCTTCAAATGGGAATGATAAATATTGATTAGTTAGAAAATTATTTAAATGTTTTTATTAAGTATTATTATTATTTGATTTTTTCCTATAGTATTTTGTCTACCTTATTAACCTGTAACTGGAATACATATGATTTATTATTAGAACTTATTGCTTAGAAAATTAATGGAAGAAGTCTGATCTACATCTGGACAAACGACTGACATGGAATCCTCATACAAAACTGAAAAATGCTCGTCGATTCCGATTATTACAACATTTACTTAACAAACGGTCTAAACTTCCAATCCATTATAAAAGACTGATCTACATGACTATTATAAGACCTATCTGGACATATGGAGTAGATCAATGGTGTTCCACTAAACCATCGAATTCCCCCCGAATCCAATCCTTATTGTCAAAAATTCTTCTTAAAATCCTTAACGCTCCTTACTTTGTCACAAATCAAGTCATCCATTAGGACCACAATTTCCCATATGTTGCCTATTTGCCCAGAACCAGATACCAACCCTTCCATGATAAACTTTCCAACCAACTTGTTTCTAATCTAGCTTCTTCTTCTTTACCTAATAATCCTCCTAGGCGTCTGAAATGAAGATGGCCTCGAGATCTTCTCTTCTTGAAATGTTTTTGGAGTTCTCCACATGTTTGTATCATGTCATTATTAGACCGTTTGTCTAGTAAATGTAGTAATAGTCGAAATCGACGAGCAGTTTCTTGTCTTTTTAGTCTCGTATGAGGATTCCATGTCAGTCGTTTGTCCAGATGTAGACCTAAATAACGGATCTGTTCGAAAGGAATAAGAGGGGTATTGTTAAAGGATACTTTAGGACAAGAAGTCATGGGTTTACGACGAAGGGTAAATGTGATTGGATAGAAATTAAATAATTTATTTTAATAAATAAATTATTAAAATATTAAATTGAAAGTCTGGTCTACCTAATGATCCAGCGCAGGAATATCAATTAAACACATTATAAATTTTAAAAATATATTTTTTATGATTTGTTCCCTATCACAGGATTGACCAAGTTTTCTCAAGAAGGATGACATCGCGCTCTCCTGGAGAACTGGAATGGAGGCCGGATAGAGGTACCACAATCCAGAGCTATCGTTTTGTTTGCAATGCTCCAGTTTATTCACAAAGGCCGTGTCGGGGAACAACCACAATAACCGTTGTGCACTTCCTGAGCGATTATTGCACTGACATCGAGCATCAGTAATCTCTAACCTCTTTGCTAAAATGAAAATATAAACCAAAAAAAAATAATAATAAATTAAAAATTCGTAACGATTTTGGCATGAATTTAGTTGAGAATAGTATTATGACTGCCTAATTAATAAATAAATATGCTAAGTCTTGGATGTTATACGCATTATCATGTATCAAACCACGATTCATTGTTGAGCATAGGAAGTGTGGTTCAATATGTTATCAAGAAGTTTTGGTTTTAAAAACAACATATAAAAAATTTCAATTAGGCACATCCAAAACTTTATTTTTTATTTTTAATTTAACTCCCTTATGTTATCCATATTAAGGCGGTTTATTCTGCTGGTTACCAATCTATTCTTACCAGTTTATTTTATTTATTTTTTTGTCTTAGCATATTTTGTCATTTTTTTTTTTATAATGCAAATACACATGTAGTTCAATAATAAAAACAGTTTAGAATTAATATTTATAAAACTTTGCAAATTATTATACAAGAGTTAATATTAAAATTAATTGTTAATAATATCAGTAAATAAAAAGTTGTTTCAGAATCATAATATCCTGGTTTACTGGTAATTTTCCAACAAAATACCTCATGTGGGTTTTTTCATGGTTTCCATTCATGCGGAACTAATTTCAAAAATAACTACTTATTTTAATATGGAAAAAATTATTTTGGATAAAAATATATATAATATTCCAATAAATAGAATAGTCTGTGAGGGAGCAGTCTGGTTCTGTGGTCAATGATGCAATTCACTCCAAGGACTGGGGTTCGAATACGGCTGTGGTAGATGATTATTCTATTGATGTAGCGTTCTATAGAGAGTCATCCCTGTGGCCTTTCCAGCCTCATAAGGAGGGTACCCTTAGTTGAGGAAAAATCTGGCGGTTGAGCGTGATCATGCAGAAATCACTTCTTTACACAGCCGTTGGTCAAGAGACAGTACTTCATGGGTTTTTCCGGTACATATTTTAATTTTTAACTATTTTGATTGCTCATTATATTGAAGGGGACTAATAAATCTGATTACTCTCCTATTTATTATATGAAAATAATAGTAAACACCATTTTCCTCCAAGTTTTCTCCTGTAATTCTTTTAATATTATCATATCTAGATTTAGAAGTAGCTTTAATCATATTTTAAGTGATTAAAATATAAAAAGAAAATTTATTAATTTGTACATGGCCCACGCGTAACCTAGTATCTGTTTCTCCATAAATTAAATTTGATCAAAGAACTTTTATCGAGCAATGGGTGTAAACATTTTTTTTTTTAATAATTTATTTATTGTTATTTACAACTGTATACACATATATACAACAAGATATTTTGCTGTAGGTGACATAGTGACATGATACAAACATGTGGAGAATCTACCCACTGATAGAACTCCAATAACATTTCTAGAGGAGAAGATCTCGAGGCCATCTTCTTTTCAGACGCCTAGGAGGATTATTAGGTAATGAAGGAAAAGCCAGATTAGGAACAAGTGGATTTGGGTGGTTGAGAAGTTTGTTATGGAAGGAATGGTATCTGGATCTGGCCAAATCGGCAACATATGGACATTAAGGATTTTGGACTGTAAGGATTGGGTTCTGGAGAAATTTGATGGTTTAGTGGAGCCCCAAAGCTCAACTCCGTAGGGTGTAAACATGTTTTCCAAAATGGCAAAGCTTGACAACCTTGAGAAAATTCCATTGAAACATCTTTAAAGAAAATTTAGTAATAATTTTGCTTAAAAATATCTGTATTATTTATTCAAATTTGTAATATAAAGTTTTTTTTTCAGGTGGGTTTGCTTGATTATAAGAAATTGCGTATGTGAGTATTTAAATCTATTATTTTTTTCTACATATAATTTATGTAAGAAACGAAAAGTTCTTTCTTACCTAAATACCAAAATCAATTATTATCCGTTATAAAATTTTATTGTAATCAAATACGAAACTCATAAGTACATCATTTTTCGATATAGTCCCCTTGCTTTTCAACGCACTTGGTCCATCGCTGTACAAGGTTCATGATGCCCTCATAAAAGAAGGTTTTCGATTGAGCTGCGAGCTAAGAATGCACCGCTTATTTTATTGCTTCGTCCGAGGTAAATCGACGGTCCCTTAATTCCTCTTCGAGTGGGCCAAACAAGTGATACTATGAAGGGGCTTGATCGGGACTATATGGAGGATGAGCCAGTACTTCAAAATTAAGTTTCTGGAGAGTTTCTGCAGTATGCGGACGGACATTGTCGCGCAACAATAGACCTTAAAGTACAAGAACCGGGAAAAAAAAAGGCAGATATTTCACCCCAATTTTTGATTACTTTAATTATTATAAAACTATGTATAATTACTAGTTAAAATTGATGAGTCTGCCAAGTATATGTAGGGGGAATAAAAAATGACGGCAGTTTCAAAAGCTTAAAAAAAATTAATTTTTCATTCGGAGCTCTATATCTTAAAAACTACCAACAACACTAGAAAATCAAAGAGAACATTATTTAAAGAAGAGCAAATTTGCTGAAGTATTAGCCCTAATAGAGTTATTTAAGTTTAATAGTTCTCGAGATATAGCTTTTTAAAAAGCAACGTTTCTTAAAAAATGTACTAAAAAAATCATTAGTAAGTAAATCTATTGTGAGTAATCTATATCTCAGGAACTATGTGACGTATAGATGTTTATTAGCACTTAAATTAAAACTAGTTTATGGTACTTTAAAGTAGTTTATGACCTTTACCTTCGTAGGAAAAGTATTTTTCATATCTCCTAATGTCCAAATGAAAATTAGTCCGAACAACTATAAATCAATTTATTTTAGCAAATATCATGAAAAGTACTACTCCAAAGACAAACGTTATAAACCCCTTCAAACTTCATAGCCTATTAAACTAGCTTTAGTTTGAGGGCTAACAGACGTCCGCGCGTCAAATGGTTTCAGAGATATAGATCATTCAGTACGTTCTGTACAACATTTTTATGAAACATTGCTTTTTAAAACGCTATATCTCGAGAACTGTTAAACATCAAATGATGTTCTCTTAGATCTTCTATTGTTATTGGTAGTTTTAAAGGTCCGAATGAAAAATTAATTATTTTTAAAATTTTGAAAAAGCCGCCATTTTTATTCTCTCTACCTATACTTGGCAGACTCATCAATTTTGACTAGTAGTTATACATAGTTTTCATTAAAATAGTCAAAAATTGGAGTGAAATAACTGATTTTTTTCTCCTCTTGGGCTCTTGTACTATTTAGATAGCAGCCCTCGGCGTTTACCTCGGACGAATCAATGAAAGAAGCGGTGCATTCCTGGCTCACAGCTCAACCGAAAACCTTTTATGAGGGCATCATGAAGCTTGTACAACGATGGACCAAGTGCATTAAGAAGCAAGGGGACTATGTCGAAAAATAATGTACTTGTGAGTTGTGAGTATTTGATTACAATAAAATTTTATAACGAAATTGCGGATAATTGACTTACGCTCATATAATTAGGTGTACTCTCCTATATATTTTAGGACAAAATAAATCCCTTTCAAATGAATTAATTTTAATTAATAACTAAATGCTCGATTGTTATTTAGTAAAAAGTACTTCATTCAATTTATAATTATGAGAGATAGTTGACCGTGTATGACGTACGAGGAGAAGATGGTTGGGAGTGTGGTCAAAATCAAACACAAATAAGTGGTTTAACCATAGTTTCGGCTAGAATTTCTAGCCTTCATCAGGGCTAAGAACAGAACAAGATAACAACCATAATTAGTATAGAAAATAAAAAATAAAATATAAACAGAATGACATAAAATTAATAATTTTACAGAATAGAATTAATAAAATAAAGTGATGAGAGAAGTAGGAAATAAAATGTATGCATAGGTAATTGAAAAAGTGAGTAAAATAACTAAATAAAAAAAATGAAGTCATAAAATGCAAAGAAGTATGAACATATTAGTTATTAATAATTTAAAAATTGAAATATGGAAAGAAAAAGAAAATTGAGAGAAATAAAATATATCTAACCATAATAATTGAGATACAGAATATAAGTAAAGTTTAACAAAAGAAAGGAATAGAAGAAAAAAAAATTTTTTTTTTAAATAACAATAATAATATAGTGAACATAACTAATAACGTAGGTAAGGAAAATGGAGAAAAGTGGAAAAGAAGGAGTGGTGAAATAAAGAAAGGAAAAAAAAAAAAAGAGAATAAAACTAACCTGTTAGCTTGAAAATCAAACGCCTAATGGATACTGCGCCAATAATGGCTAAAATCTTAATTAAAAAAGCCGTTACATGAATGACTAAGTGTTTTTTAAGAGGAAACGTTACGAGAAAAAAATAAAAAGTATAAAATATTTAGAGAAAGAAAGCGTGTGGGAGGGTGACGACAAATGGTTTTTGGAACCATTCAATTTATTTAACTAATGGATTATACTAGATAAAAATAGATTAATTTTACTAAAGTTTTACAACTAGTAGTTTATAATTAGAATAATTAATTACTTACATTACTTGGAGAGAGCGATGCGAAGGCCTAAGGCGCTATTGTTCCTGTTATATTTATTCAGTTAAATAGGGCATTCAGTTCAGGGTTGTTATGTCATATTGTTTAAGTTGATAATGGCAAGGCCTTCTTCTACTCTTTAGGAATTCACCAACGAGGTTAATCTCTTAATTAGAAACTATCGATGTAAAGGAAATAAGTAGTTAATTAAAATAAGTGTATAACAAAAATAAACAAATAATAATTTAATTTGAAAAACCCATCCTCTACACCGTCTATACTGCTGACATTCCAACCAATCCTAACACTATCCTCACCACGTATGCCGATGACACATGTGTGCTCGCTTTAATCGTACCCCAAAATCTCCAATCCCATATCACAGCCCTCGAATAGTGGTGTCGTAATTGGAGGATTAAGATAAATTCCAATAAATCAAATCATCTTTACCCTTCGTCGTAAACCTACTGATTGCCCTACAGTTTCATTTAATGATGTTACTCTTACCCCTGTCGAACAGATCCGCTACCTTGGACAAACGATTAACCTGGAATCCTCACTCCAGACTAAAAAGACAGGAAACTGCACGTCGATTTCGACTATTACAGCACTTACTAGACAAACTGTCTAAACTTCCAACACATTACAAAAGACTGATCTACATGACTGTAATAAGGCCAATCTGGACATATGCAGTTGAGCTTTGGGGCTCCACTAAACCTTTGATGTCCTCTCGTATTCAATCCTTACAAATTAAAATTATCATTATAAACTACTTCATTGTGAATATAACGAGCTTATATAACTTTAACTATAAATCAATTTATTTTAGCAAATATCATGAAAGCTACTACTCCTACGATGATGAACGTCAGAAACTACTTTATTCCACTTAAAACTTTTATAAAGTTTTATTTTAGTGCTTATAGACATCTGTACGTCCCATTATTTCTGAGATATAAATTTCCCACTATAAATTCACTTTTTCTTTCAGTAGTTCAGAGAATATTTTTTAATCATGAAAAACTTTATCTCAGGAACCATTGGATGTACATAATATGTAGTGTTTTTCGTAGTTCTAATACCCTTCCAACCTTCAAATCCCGTATCTTCGACTACCTTCTGTCCATCCAATACCGGAAGAATGTTTCAAACAAGGTTTATATATTTTCTGTACTTAATGTTTCAGATTTTCGTTTATTATTGTAAATATGTATATTAGCAGAAATTGTACCTTTCCATTTATTATTTTTAGTTTAATTATATTTGATTTTTATAATTTTTCGTCTATTATTTATTGTCAGAAGTGTTTGTCATCTTTCATTTTATGATATGACATACGGTTTTACTTTATTTGTTCAATTCTTATTTTATATATTCTCTTAATTAGTGTTGTTCATTTTATCGTTTCAAATTCATTATTTTACTATATTTTATGACGTTTTATAATTTCATTTTTATTTTGTAGTTCACTCTAATGCTCTAAAGCCTAATAATGACGCCTGTATATTATTCTAAAGGGATCAATCCCAGAATAAATAAAGAATATTATAATTATTATTATGTAGTTTCTAACGCTTATTTTTGTAGGAGTATTAGTTTTGGGATATTAACATATGAATATGAATCTTCTTTTTTTTTTTAAATTACTTTTTACTTATTAGTATCAGTTGATCACATTCATACTAAAATAAAATAGAATAAGAATAAAAATAAATAAATAAATGAAAAAAAAGCACATAATCATAAATGAAATCTCTCTTAAAATATATACAAACAGATGGATAAAGAAAATGATATGAAGTATGTGTATGAAAAAATAAATAAATAAAATAAAATAATAATAAAAATAATATAATATCTAGTCACATTTACACTCTTATATACAATATTTACACAATCGACCTGAGGATCCCTGAGCCCACTCAATCCCCCACGTGTTGGGGAGAGGGGGTAGAGCAGAGTAGTATTGGTAGTGAGCCAGTGGAGGCTGAGCAAGTTCGCTAAATAATATGAATCTAGCAGATGAAATTATGTCTGAACTATAAATCAATCTATTTTAGCAAATGTCATGAAAACTCTTTCTCCTACGAAGATAAGCGTAATAAAATACTTTATATCGCATTAAATTAGCTTAAATTTGAGTGGTAATAGACATCTATACGTCTCATTGTTTCTGAGATATAGATTTCCCACCATAGATTTAGTACATTTTTTTTATGAAATGTTGCTTTTAAAAAATCTATATCTCGCGAACTATTGAAAGTGAATAGCTCTCTTAGGGTTCATATTTTAGTGAATTAAGTCTACTTTAAATGATGTTTTATTAGGCTTTCTACTGATCTATGTAGTTTTAAATATATGGAGTTCTAAATGAAAAAAATATATATATATTTTTAACATTTTGAAATAGCCGCCATTTTGTATTCCTCCTAACTATACTTGGCAGACTCATTAATTTTGATCAGTGGTTTTCATTAAAGTTATCAAAAACTGAGATGGACAAAAACTGAATAACTGACTTTTTTTTTACCAAACTCTTGCACTAGTACGATTTATTAGTCCTATTACATCAAATAATATGATAACTTATTAGTAATCAACTTGTTAGGACAAACTTTACGCAGTGGCCATTTTAAAAAACTACCATATAAGGCCTATGCACCTCCAGGTAGTACATAGGCCTAAAGAAATTATCTTACAATTACTTTAAGGTTAACTTGCAATTTTTTTTAATTACATGTCACATTATTTTTAAGGTAATAATCATAACTTTTTTTTTTTGGTGTAACGGAATTGTAATATTGTAAAAATCCTATATTTTTATTAATTTGCGTTAAAAATCAAATTAATTAGTTTGGTCGCTCTTTCTATCATTAACTAATATCGCTTAGGTTCTTTGAGGTAGTAAAATGAACTTTATTGTTTTTGTCATCTTGAAACATTAATCATGAAGAAACAATTTGTGTTTGTCCTTTCCAGCTGACTGCAAAATTTCAGTTTGCCAGAGTGCACTCCAGGCCATGCAATTTTGGAAAAGAGCTTTTCCTTCCATATATTATCCCGATGATGGCTGTGACTAATGACGAAGACCCCACCCCCACCCCACCAGAGGCAGATCGCCGTCGAGTAACGACCCGTTCAGCCCGATATCAGTTTTTGCTCTGTTAGGTTCCCCCTCATTTTTTGTAGCCCTGTGGCAAGTGGACCGAATGATTAGCTTTGAAAGATGATTTTTTTTTTCATGAGTTCTGGAACTCGTCAGAGGAATCTTGTTTTGTTATATTAGATGTATTCTTAATGTTTTGTTAAATGTAAAATCCTTTACCATGTTAAATGTTATAAGTATAGGGTTCTGAGCAGCCATGTTTAAAGACATGTTAAATATTAAATTCATAAGAGCTCCTAGTGGATTTTCTGAGCAACTTGTTTTACCAGCCTTTTGAGCAACCTTTTCTTCCTAAACTTCATGTCATTGTTTACTTCTTAGTTTTGATTAAAGTAATTTGTTACAATATGCCTAAAGTTTGAGTGAAAAGTGGAAGTGATATGAAAGTTTGGCCACTGAGTGCCTTGTTGATCTTCTAACTTGTGAGGAAGTTATTCAAGATAAACTATTTGACAATGTCATTACATTATTATTGTTTTTATCCATTGCTTTATTAGTTACAAAAACATCCAAAACAATACTAACACAAACTACGAGTAAGTAACCTAGCACAACAAACAAAATGGTGACGGAGCTCAGCTGGTCTGTTGCGTTACGCCATTCTCCATTTAACAGACCTAGCAACAGACTCTCAGCCATGTTATATGTAATATCGTTTTAACATGGTAAAAGAAGGAAATATTTCTCTATTTAACATAAGTTTTTCCATTTAACATGTTAAACTAAAGATCAGGAATACTCCTATTGAGGTAAAAGTCTAAATAAAAAAATATTATAATTTACTGATATGCCTGGTACTCAAATAAAATAAAATTATAAATAAAAAAATATTAAATTCCCTGATATGCATGATATTCAAAGAAAATGAAATAAAAAATATAAAGTTGATATGCATGGAATAAAAATAAATAAATAAAATATTAAAATTCCCTGATATGTATGGTATTGAAATAAAATAAAAAAATATATTAAAATTTCCTCATATGCATGATATTCAAATAAAAAGGAATAATAAATAAAAAATTAAGGTTCCTCGATATGCATGGTTTTAAAAAAATAATTTAAAATTAATGAAATTCTCTGAAACGCTTTGTGTGTAAAATTGAATAATTAATAAAAATGTATGAAGAAAATGGTCAGGCTTGTGGTAAAAAAAGAACAAATAGTTTTCAACTATTTTAATGTCCCTTAAATACGTTTCGCCCCATTTTGCAGGGCTTCATGAGGGCTCTTCAAAGCGATAGGTTAAATAGACAATGACAATAAATCGGAAGCGAGGAGGAGTGGATGGGAGGTGGCCGGCCGTTTGGTGGGCCGAAACGTCCGACATTAAATAGTTGAAAACTATTTGTTCATTTTTGACCGGCTCCCTGACCATCTTCTTCATATTTTAAATTATACGGTCAACTATATTTATATAAATAAAAAAATATTGAAATTCCCTGATACGCTTGGTGTTAAAATATAATAAAATAAAAAGATATTATAATTTTTAGATATTATTTTTTTTTTGTTATTTGTACCTGAAAATGTCAAGCTTTAAATTTTGAAGGGGTCACATTGAAATAAAAAACATTGTATTTTGGGAACTATTAAACTAGTTCTACTAGGGCTCATATTTTAGAAAATTTATTTTACTTTAAATGATGTCCTATAAGGTTTTTAGAGTTGTAGGGAGTTTCAAAGATTTATAGTTCCGAGTGAAACATTATTTTTTATTACATTTAGAAACCACAATTTTGTATTCCCCTCTACTGTACTTGGCAGACTCGACGATTTCGATTTGTAATTATAATAATAATATTCTTTATTTATTCTGGGATTGATGCGTTTAGAATAATTTACAGGCGTCATTAATAGGCTTTAGAGCCTTAGAGTGAAATACAAAATAAAAATGAAATTATAAAACGTCATAAAATATAGTAAAATAATGAATTTGAAAAGATAAAATGAATAACAATAATTAACAGAATATATAAAATAAGAATAGAACAAATAAAGTAAAACCATATGTCATATCATAAAATAAAATATGACAAACACTTCTGATAATAAATAATAGACAAACAATTGATAAAAATTAAATATAATTAAACTAAAAATAATAATTAGAAAGGTACAATTTCTGCTAATATACATATTTACAAGAATAAACAAAAGTTTGAAACATTAAGTACAGAAAATATATAAACCTTGTTTGAAGCTTTCAATTGTTATTCTTCTGGAATTGGGTGGACAGAAGGTGGTCGAAGATACGGGATTTAAGGGTTGGAAGGGTATTAGAACTACGAATGAAGGAGGGAATAGAATTCCATAGGGATGAGGAAAGATCTACCAAAGGCTGCGGTTCAATGTGCAGTAACATATAAGTCTGATGGTCGTGAGCGGGTATTGCGGGAATGCACTGAGGATTTAAATTGAAGGATATCAGAGAAGTACGATGGACGGCGGGATAACTTAATAGAGGTAGGTAGCAAGAAAATATTTACGACGAAAGGAGGGGTAAAGCCACTTCAATTCTTCATAAAATCGGGTGACAAAGGCGTCCCTGGGGACCCCAGAGATAAATTGTAAGGAAGAAATTTATTAACTGTTTTAATTTTGCTTCGAAATCCTCAGAGACACCCCCGTAAACTACACAGCAATAATCAAAGTGGGGGAATATTAAGGAAGTAACCAGGAGCCTATGGGTTTCAAAAGAAAGTATATTTTACGTAGTGTTTATTAAATTAATAAAAAATTGGGGTAAAATAAAAGACTTTTATCCACTCTAGGGTTCTTGTATCATAAGACCTTTCGAGTTTCGTCTTGTACCCAGTTTACCCTGAGTACCCAGTTTACCCAGAGTACCCAGTTTACCCAGAGTACCCAGTTTCATATCAAATATCGGAAAAACTCTCGTAAGAAGGCGGAGGGTTGTTAATAGATTATTGAGCACCTTCTATAATTACCGATGCTGTAGCCAGTCGGTTTGTAGAAGTTTATTCAAATGGTTCTAGCTAGTAAATAAGGAGAATCGTTTTCCCAAGAACCTTTCCGAATCCGCCGGAGGAATTCCAATTAATGTTCACCATCCATCTTCCAGACATTGATGAACTTCCTGTACCTGTTTCTTCGGTTATATCGGCCATTAGTTGGGGTTTCATGTTTCCTCTTTTTACCGGTACTTGCACTTTGTCGGGAACTTAAATCCAGTTTTATTAGTGTTTAAAAACTTTTCCTGTAAAAAAATCCTTTCGGTCGTTCACATTAAACAGGTTTCCTACCTCCTTATAAGATCTGTTAGTGTTCGTAATATCTTAGTAAGTGAACATATTCAATATTTTTTCCTGATGATTTAGTAATTTGGGTTCAATAATACATATCTGGGTAGCCTCGTATACTAAGGAAAGAACAGCGCGTTGAAATGTTTGAAAATAAAATAGTACGTAAAATATTGGGACAGAGAAAGGATGAATTAACGAGAGAATTTAGAGGGCTACACAATGCGGAATTGAGAGGACTGCACTCGGTAAATATATTATTCATGTAGTAGGACTTACGGATCCCTGAAATATTAATAAACACTGAACTGGCGGGTAAGCGTCCTAGGGGTTGCCCGAAACGTTGTTGGGATGATTGCGTTAAGACTGATATAGTATATTTCGGTTCGAAGGGGCGTCACTGTACAGATGTATGTAAAAAAGAATTGGTGGTGTTGGCATCGAATCTCCGGATTCGCTATGCCTTTTTTATTATTAATAATACTTATCTAACCATAGTGACGGATGTCCGTAGTCAAATGCAAGAAAATTTAGGTCACTGAACTCATTTATCAGGATGATTTGAAATTCTTGATAGAAAAAATTTCAAAACTAGAAAAATATCGTGTTTCTTTTCCATTTCAAATTAAAATAAGATGAGAATGTTGACTATACTCAACATCTAATCAAATTAAGACCCTTTGTAAAAAATCTACTTTGCAATCACTACTTAAGACTGGAAAACTTATTGAATCTTTTTTATTAAAATAATTAATTTAATCTCTATCCATTATAGTCTCAAAACCTTTTATTTTTCTTATAAGTCCGACGTTTCGGCCAATCCGGTCATCTTCAGGGACAATCTTAATAAAATTTTGAAATTATATAATTTAATTATATTATAATTATAATTAAATAATTTAAGTTCATGCAGGCTATTCTGCCCTGGTCAAAACAACAATTTCTAATTAGTAAATATTCCCTTAAAACCGAAATTAAAATCATTTATCTCAACCTAGATAAAGTTTTTAAGGAATAGTGACTGTGATGAATGATTTTAATTTTGGTTTTAAGTGAATATTTGACTTGAGTTTTTAAATTATATAATTTCAAAATTTTATTAAGACTATCCCTAAGGATAGCCGGATTGGCCGAAACGTCGGACTTATAAGAAAAATAAAAGGTTTTGAGACTATAATGGATAGAAATTAAATTAATTATTTTTAAAAAATTTACCAGTGAGCCCTGAAGTTCATTAACACTTTAAATTTTGTTATATTTTACAAAGTAATATGGATAATAAATTAATATCAAATCGCTTAATTAATATTGAAAGAACTATTAGCATATTTATATTGGATGCAAATTACCGAAAACAAGATACTTGTGTTGATAGGAGGGCTCTGGGATAGAAGATATATTGGACCGATTACCAATTCAAATTAAATAAATTATTTTAAACTTCCTCGTTATTTTTCTTTTCTAGCTCTCTTTTCTTTCTTTTTTTTTCGTTTTTTCATAATACCTGAAACACGGTTATATCTAATGGAGCTGCGTAGCTCAGTGAGTAAGGTCCTGCAGTCGGGGAACTCTCCCGAGGTAAACTAATTAAATGTGGTCCTTCCCTTTATTTATTGGGGGGGAGGGGGACCTGGTGGTTTGGTGTGATTCTGACCAAATCACCTCCCTGAAAATGTTCAATACTTTGTTAGGAGGTACTATTCCTTGACTAACGGCTGTGCAGAAAGGTGATTCGGTCAGGATATCAACTGCCAGGTTTCCTCCCAACTAGGAGATAACCACTTTTATAAAGCGAATGAAATACTTTCTATCTTTCAGAAGTGGGTATGTATATGTATATCTATGTATACATATTTAGCCAGGCTAGAATAGTTCCGTATATTCATCTCAGTCAACTCTTTTTCATTCTTAGGTGTTATTTCTTGGTTTTATCTTTCTCTACAGCCCCTTCAAATTGGATTTGAACGCTGAAATGCTTTTATAAAATGAGTAGGTACAATGGAATGACCTTTTTTGGTCTCTTCTTCTACCTTTTTTTTGCAATATTTGGAGTCGGGAGATTAAAAAATTTTCATGCTAGTTGAGTTACTTTTAGAAAAGGGCATTTTGAAGGTATCAACTTTTTTTCTTCCTTCTTTCGCTGATTTTCTTAGATTTGATGATAGGAATCGACCTTAGTGACGAAACTCTACCTCTCATGTTATTTTTTATTTTATTTTTTCACCCACGTTCTTGCGTCAGAAGTTCTGAGGTGTCCTGAAATGTCCTTCAGTTTAGCAGATTTACGTTTCCTCGTTATCCGTTTGGACGAAGGTCGCCATTATACACGATATATTGCCGAAGTGGGGCCTGTTATATTATCTCTAATAGGCGGAACTCTTGTCTCAGTCAAATCAAGAAAGGCTTTGAACATTTAGTTGTTACTTGCTAAAGTGGCTATAGTCATTCAGGGCTTAGGATATGAATTACATTTTAAGTCGCCTTCGCTGTTTTTATGTCTGGTATTACCTTCGAGTCATAAAAAATTATGCCATTTGAAGGACACAAAAAAATTATAGTGATATATTTTCACGTCAATATATAAAAAATTAAAAGCATAGCTAAGCTTGAAGAGGGGGTCTATAGTTTAGGATTTGAATCTACATGAATGAATAAAAAGTATATTAGCGATGAAACAACGAGTTGAAAAGATAGGTTGAGAGGTAAAAGACCGTTATAGCCGAGTGAATTTAGGCGTCACCTTAGTCGAATCTGCAGTGATGATGGTTCTATTCCGACCTGGGTGGGCTGAATTTTATTTCGTAGTGGTCTCACGGACTTAAAACTCGACTTTCCTACTCCGATTAAAATAGGTCAGTTATCTATTTACTAGCCACTCGATATACCACAAAAGACCGACTTAAAAAAAAAAAGTTTAGAATTGGACATATAGTTGTTACTCGCTTATAGGCCGATGTTGGCGAGTGAGCTGAGCCAGGACGGTTGCTCTAAGTCATTTCTTGCAGAGTCGAGTTCTAAAATAAGTTGGTGGACGGAAGAAACTTGATATGTCGGTATTGATCTTCGAGTCCTTTATTAACATATTTGCGAAAGAAATCTATGAATCCAGTAACAAATCATAATGGATGTGTACAATAATAAAACTCATTAATTTAAAAGAAGATAGATAAAATATTGTATTGTAGTAAGAAAGTTCGGGTGTCGGTCAATAAAATATCTGTGCATAATAGTAAAAAAATAAACCATAATTAAGTTATAATAATAATAATAATGAAGGCCTAACGAACCTGAAGGTTCTATGCCGATATCACTAAACGTTCCCGTTGCATACATCCTTCTACTCATGCCCCTCCAAACCTACTTCCACTAAATCAGTTTTAACGCAATCCTCCCATTTACGCTTCGGTCTACCTCTAGGACGTTTACCCGTGGGTTTAGTGTTTATTAACATTTTGGGGATCCGCTCGTTACTAAGCCCTACAACCTTACATGCCCATCTTATACACTGGAATGCTATAACTTGAATTATATTTACCGGGTGAAGGTCCTTAATTATTGTTGTGTAATCCTCTAAATTCTTTCGCTAATTAATCCTTTTTCGATCCGAATATTTTGAGTAATACCTTATTTTCGAAAACCTTAAGACCAATAATTAAGTTACCATTAAATATATATATTTTTTTTACTATTTTGTATCTTTCTTGAACGCCAGCCGAACTCTCTTTCCACAATTTATTATATTATTCCAATAAAATAAAATAGAAAAAATACCTAAAATAATACTTAATAAAAACATTAAAATATTTTTTTTTTAAATTTTCAATTTTTTCAACAAATCTTTTATATTTATTTATTTTTTTAATTGTTCTATCTTTATCAATTAAATCACGCAGATACCGACTGGCACAATTAGCGAATAAAATTCATATAGAAATATATTTAAAGGTATAACTGAATGGTATATCTTTTGATATAATGAATGATTAAGTAATGACTGAAGGAACGAAGAAATATTTCGAATTTGTAAGGAATAGAAAAACGAAGTGTTAAAAAAGAACGAATCAGTTCCCTTGTGTCTTCGCTGTGTTTTGATGATTCCGTGTTGTATCTTGCAACAAGTTTGATATTTCCTACTACTTACAGTTCTGTATGTACGAGGTTTTTATTACGGACAAAAGTGCTGTTCCAAATGTTAAAGTCTTGATGGAGTATTTTCTATTCAAAATGCAAATTTTATTCAAATTCCCTGTCTACTTCAATATAGTTTAAAAATTGTTAAAGAATTGTAATGAATTATAATGAATTTAATTATTGTTGAGTCATTAAATTTTTTTTTCCAGAAGCAAAGAGAGAAAAAGATCCGTAAAATACCAATGACCTGTCACTAACTCAGACATTATGAGTTATACTTACACTTTTGAAACACTATGGATAAAGTATAATTGTAACTTATATAATGTTACTACTTTTCCATTAAAGTATTTAAAGGTCGCTCTAAATAAGTTTAAATTATATAAAAATGGTGAAACTCGTTTGATCTAGTCGGAGACTTTAATGCTCGGTAAGAACATAGCATGGTGCAGCCATTCGCCGTTCGCTAATAACTTCAAAATGCCCCCCTCCCCTGCTTATTGGGCCTAAAAGCTGTTTACTATCAGATCAGTGGCATATATCTTTTGTAGATTCCTCCCGGTGTAGACAATAGCTATTATGTGAAAGTGTTGTGTTCGCTCTATCAGGGTGTTAAATGAAACAATGGTTGTCGGAGTTGTGCAACCCATTCTCTCTTTGAAATTCTTTCTTCATGGCTTTTCCCCATTTCAGGAAGCTGTTAGTAATGAAATTATCCAAGGACGAAATGAAATGAGGATTATATTTGTCAAATCTAGATTTGAACGTCAATTTGCAGTTGTTATGGGGATTCCATGTCAGTCGTTTTTAAAAAATATAATCAATTATTTAGATTTGCTAAGAATTTTTAATCTCTTTTAGTCATCTTTAACTAATTATTACTAGTTTTGATTTATTTTGGCACTTGGATAAAGAACTTTTCTGGATTCTTTGTAGTGGTATGTTCTCAATTAGGTACCGTAAAATAACCAGAAGGAATATAACCCATAATAGATAATTGCTTAAATATCAAAAAAACTTTTAAAACAAAAACAAATTAATTCAAATAAAACTTGGTCTGAGTAAGTAGATAAGCCTATTTATGTTTGTGTCGAAGTGAAATTAAATAGCGATATTATGTAAAAAATAAATAAAAAATCAGGGGATCATTTTGAAATAACTGGAGTAAGAAACTTTCTAAAAAAACCATAAATCTTCTCGGACTGACAAGATTTAAAATAAGAAATAATATAAAACTTAAATCTGATTGTAAATAGAAACCATCAGGAACTATTGAACTCACAAAATATGTACAGGAACCCACAATTACAATGTAATTGTTAACATTCAATATCTTTATTTTAGGCTTCTCTGAAAATAATGGAGAACAATTATTGTTACAATTTTTATTTATGATTTTTTTTCTAATTTATAAATAAATTCTTTGGGAGTAAAATAAAAAAGAAGCAAGTAAAAAGATAAATATGAACTAAAATATGTACTTTTATTTTATTTGTGTAAAAAAATACATCGAATATGGTCCGACATCTGATGACATCTTTCGTTCGGTTCCAAAAAAACACATAAAAATAATAGATAAAATGAGAAGGCTATATAATTTTAAAGCTAGATAAGTACATATGAATTGATCTCTAGTGATACAACTAATACTTTAATTAACAACTACTAAAATGAAAAAAAAATAATTTAAATCTGTACCACTACATAATCCATGAAGGGTCAGGAGTTTAGTACTTTATAAGGGAGTACTATTAGTAGACCAACAGTTGTGCAAGGAGGTGATTCGGTCAGAATCAGGCTCGACCGCCAGATTTGCACCCGATTAAGGTTACCCAATTTAAAAACCCACAGGTGACTCACGGCTAGAGTATAACAGAATATAATTTTCTGTCCAGCCGGATTCGAACTCGGGTTCTTGGAGTTAATAGCCACGCGCCTTACCCCGGGGCTACCCGCGCTCCCACTAAAATGAAAATGAAATACAAAATAATAATAATAAAAATAACTCATAGGATTTTGAAGTGAATAATAAAGTTGCAAAGCTACAATTAGTGAATTAATATAATAATAAGAACTAAACAAGACGATACAGAATATTATAAAAACAAGGATCCAATAATATCTATTACTAAGCACACATATACATTATAATTCTAATCGCAATATGATAAATAAATTATTCGGAGTTAAGGAAAAATACAGGCAGATATGGTCATTGTTGACTCAAAATCAGTTATTGGGAATCATAAAAGTAAGAATGTACCCAGTTAGATATTTCTTTTCTTTTATAAGGTAATTTGAAAAAAAAAAAAATAAAATATTTAAATATTGGAAAAAAAATGGGAAATATGAACTAAAATATTGTACTAAAAAAGAAAATATGTGGAATTTTGAAAAATATGTAAAATAAAATAGTTCTAAAACTTAAAAAATATGATGAAATGTTCCATACATATGAAAGCTGTAGAAAAATATATATAAATCCCTTCCATACTTATAAGCGATTCCTTGCATCTAAAATCTTCGGTGAGGATTTTGCGTGAAATAATAGAGGTATTTACGATCTTTAGTTTAACAAGCTAAAGTGTGTTAAATGGAAAAACGTATGTTGAATGGAGAAATATTTCCTTCTTTTAGCATGTTAAAACGATATAACACTTGGCATGGTTGAGAGTTTGTTAATAGGGGTATTCATGATCTTTGGTTTAACATGTTAAAATCGAAAAAAATTGCCTTCTTTTACCGTGGTAAAACGAAATAACATTTAACATGGCTGAGAGTCTGTTACTTGGAGAATGACGTCACACAATAGACCAGTTGAGATCGCCGCCATTTTTGTTGTTGTGACAGCTCAGTTCTTTCGTATGATTGTGGTATTCATATCCCTGTTATTAAACCAGAATGGATAATTTTAATGATACATTTGAGAAAAAAAAACAGTAAAAAAACAATGTAATTTCATTCTACTATCTGAAAATTTGTAAACGCTCGCCAGATAAAAATCTCACTATATGAACCATGTAATTATTCTTAGGGGACATATGTCCCAGAATAAAGTTATTTTTTCATTTCATTTCATAAGCTAAACTTTCACACAAATTCCACTTTTCACTCACTCTAGGCATGTTGTAATTAATTACTTAAATCAAAACTGAAGTAAACAATAACATGAGGGTCTGGAAGGAAGGTTATAAACATAAAGGCTTATATAACAAGTTGCTGAGAAAATCCGCTAGGGGCTCTTATGCATTTAACGTTTAACATGACTTCAAACAGGGCTGCTCACAATCTTATAGTTATAACATTTAACATGGTAAAACATTTAACATTTAACACAAAATCATGAATACCCCTAATATGTCTGCTAAATGGAGAATCACGTCACGCAACAGACCAGCTGAGATCTACACCATTTTGTTTGTTGTCATATTAAGTTACTTGCTCGTAGTTTTTGTTTTGATTGTCTTGGACGCTTTTAAACAAGGTAATCAGTAGCCAAACTTTCACACTTCTACTTTTCACTTACTTTAGGTATGTTGTAATTAATAAATTACTGTAATCATAACTTAGAAGTTAACAATAACAAGAAGTTTCGGAAGGAAACGTTACTAAATAAGTTGCTCAGAAAACAATCCTATAATTTTAAAATTGAACACGGTAAAACATTTTACATTTAACAGAATATCAAGAATAACCCTAATATCGCCAACCTGTTTAAAATCCGAGGAGTCCATTGTGGAACGGTTTTTCCAGTTGCGGTTCTTCTGCAATCGGACATAGCCTGTTTTGGCTCCAGGTACACTTTTTTTTTCATCCAGTTCTTCGGTAAACGTCCGATTTCCGTGACCGACCGTAGCTGCTAACCCACTGCGATCGGGGACAAGGATTATCTCTGCTCTGCGGGCTCTGATTTGCGTGTCTGAGAAAAACATTTTGGTGTTGGTTAACCTTTCCTAAAAACCTTGTAGTTATTAAAAGTAAGTTGAAATATGACATTTGATTTAGGGCTTGGATTAATTTGTAAATGAAAGAACAAATAAATTCGGTGGGTTTAAACTTATAATATCACTTGTAATTAACATTTTTATGCCACCCTTTAAAGGAATCTATTAATAAAAGATGGCAGGCAATGTGG
>NW_027108009.1:99110-106528 GCF_000696795.3 Halyomorpha halys | reverse complement strand
GACATACCCGACTGACACACATCCATCTCATAACAGGAGAGGCACCTCCAAAATGTAATAGCAATCTGACCGTCAAACACATTTTTGAAGAATGTCGTCACTACACATCAACTCTGAACCAGTTAGGGTTACCAACAAATGTCCCAATGGCGTTGAGAAACGATGAATCTGTAATTGTAAAAGTCATTAGATTCACCCATCAGACTAACTTAATAACCAGCCTTTAATTATTATAATTATTTATTTAGCTTGCCTTATTTTTAAATTTAGAGCAGTTAGTTATCTGCTTTATATCATCCCTTCCAATATCGTAACGATTATTAAACAAATTATAATTGCCACAAATTTAATTATAATTGGTGCGGATCAGTACACCATACCAAAGCTATGACTAAAACAACTAGGCCTTACCAAAGCCAACAACCAACGGGCGTTGATGACCAGGCTGTTAAACGCCCTTTCAAAACTAACAAACAACAAACAACATTTTTATGCCTACTGTTACCGATCAACGTAGGTATTGCTAAATATTTCCTAATAATGTTACTAGTAAAATTTCAGCGTAAACGCACTGTCAGATAACCTCATACGTCGTTTCTGTGAATTCCACCTTCTCAGTTAAACATAACTGTTTAATATAATCCCTGTCTTTAAAGACATAATCATAATTAATTCATATATTATTATTACTGGTGAAAGTGACTATATATTAGTAAAAGGACAAAATAAAATAATATAAATAAAGATAATTTACAGTAAAAAATATATGGTTACCGTTAAAAACGATAGCGATTTCGTTGATACAGATTTAAGAAGAAATACTTTTGAACAGGTAGATAGGTTCAAGTATTTAGGTTCTATAGTAATTAGAAAAAACAAAATTGATGAGGAAATTTCAAGGGAGTAGAATATAAAACAAATATTAATAATTTTTTTTATTTGTACATCGAGCTATTACTCAGTTGATAAATTACGTTTGGGCAATATTCGTGGATACTATAGTACCATCTCTCAGTCGGAGTACACCTCGTGAGGCTTTCAGTCGCACTAATCTCTTGAATTAGAAGATCCATTGACAAGTAAGACCCGTTATGGCACAGCCCATCCTTGAAAAGATGTGTGGGCTCCAGAGGAATGCACTCCATTCTGACCCCCTGACCTCTCCACCAATGAACCAGGAGACCCGCTCCGTTCCCAGAGCTTGATATGACGGGATAAAGGCTGCCGCTCTGTGGTTGGCAGCACTGCCGGGACGTGATGCACGTGATGGAACCGCCATCCATGTCTTCTCGTCTCTTCCGTCTCAAGGTTAGATGGTCGGTACCATCGTGTCTTAGGTGTTTATTGTAAATCAGCTGATTCTATTATCCAGGTCTTAGCTACCTCGTAACTGCAGCGGTGTCAGATTGAATGGAGTGGTAACCTATAAGATAACCTCCCAATTAAGGAATGGGAGAGTTTAAAACAAAACAGTACAATCATTTTCGCAATAGGACCCTACCTATGGCGTCATATTAGGCACATGAACCCGATAAATAAAATCAAGAGGATCAATATATTTTATTTTTTTATCTTTTTTGAAATTAACAATTGTACATAATGATACATCCAGTAATTTTGATGTAAGTTTATAATTGAGTGACACAGATGTAATGGAGAAACTAGCCATGGGTAGCAGTCTACTAAGGTCTTTAGGCCATCTTCTTTTCAGGCGCCTCGGAGGATTATCAGGAATGGAAGAGGAAGCAAAGCTAGAAACGAGTGGATTTGGGTGGTTATGAAGTTCATAATGGACTAGATCGGTTACTTATGGAACATTAAGGTCTTCATATATGACAAAGTAAGGAGCATTAAGGATTGGATACTAGAGGAATTCGAAGGTATAGTGGAGCCCCATAGCTCAACTCCATATGAACAGATTGGCCTTATTCGTCATGTAGATCAGTCTTTTATAATGGATTGGAAGTTTAGACCGTTTGTTTAGTAAATACTGTAGTAGTCGGAATCTACGAGCAGTTTCCTGTCTTTCCAGTCGTGTGTGGACATTCCAGGCTAGTTCTTTGTCCTGTGGCAGCCCAAGGTAGCGGATCTGTTCGACAGAAGTCAGAGCAACATTATTAAAGAATACTGTAGGGCAGTCGATAGGCTTACGAAGAAGGGTAAAGGTGATTTGGGATTTTTTCGAATTTAAAATAATTTTTAAAATTTGTTTCTACCACAAGTAACACAGAAACGAAGTTCCAGTCCTAAAATTCAATAGGTCCTAATAGTCCAATAACCCCAAAGGAGAAAAAAAATCAGTCGTTACAAAACTATTTGGAGCTCCACATCTTTAAACTACCAACAACACTAAAAACCTAATTTTTAACCTTTAGGTTAGTGGAGCAGTATTTAATGTTTCAAACTCTGGGGTTGCCAATCCATATGATCTTTCGCGCAACTTTGGAAATGCACCATAACTCCATGGCCACATATAAAATTATATATTCCTCTAATTATCTACTAGATTTGAGCCAACTGTACACATTTTTTTGAAGTGGGAAATTTAATAATTATAGAGTTATGATTATTGTTTTTACTATTATTCTTACATGTAAACATATAGAATACGATAATAATGACATTTTTAACAAAGTATAGGGAGATATATAAAACAAGTGAAAGAGGAACTAAGTAGACTAAAAATAACGGATGAAGACTGCTTGGATAGAGAGCATTTTGAGAATAAACTAAAAGAGGTTGGGGTTCTTATGGGCATGAATGAGAGAGGAGGAAGAAAACGGACTGAAGATGAGTAGGAGGAACAGTCTGAAGGTGTGAGGATGAATCAAAAAAGATATTCGCGTGGTCTTAGCTGGCCTTTTCGTGAAAAAAAAAATAATAATGTACTAAACGTACAATTTAAAGAAGTGTATTGCACTAACAATGAAGTTGTATCTATAATCTAAAGATTTCAAAATGTAATATACATATATTTCTTAAACCTAATTTTCTTCTGGTTAATCACAGTCTCGTATTAATTTGTTTTTTTTATTTTCCGTTCGTAGTTAACGGTAACTTTTTTTATTGACTTGCCATTATTATAGTTAATTTTTTTTTCTTATATGATTCTGTTTTACAGGTAGGAGTTTATAACTTTTTTTTCCAGTCGTTAATTTGAAACAACTTGAACTTGTTCTCTTTTATTTTGTAACAGTACTTCTGCGTATTTTATACTTCGCCCATTTTATAGCTAAGTAAAACCCCAGCGGGTTTGATTGTATTCCGACCTTGTTCTAAGCTAACAGTAAATCGAAAAATATGTTATTTTAATGAAAATAGAAAAAAATAAATAAAAAAGAAAAATGGTTCAATACAGGAGATACAATAACTTTAGGAATGCCAGAATACAATGAACAGAACTAGATCCCATCTACCCCTGACTTCTATTCCCGATACCCGTCGCATGACTAGGATCTATGACCAAACTCTCATCATATTATCGAAATCGTGCACCTCCACAGCTCCGGTTTCCCAGTTCCCAGTAGCTCCTTTCCCCATTCGCACCCCATGGGAATTGGAGATACCCTGTCATTTCTGGATATTAGAGTCATCCGGTTTCTCCGCCGTCCCAGGGCACATTATCCACGCCGTAGCACACCGTTCGAATTCTAGATCCTTCGCTATCGTAAACTGCTATGGTTCAATGGCCAAGAAAAATAATTCTACAACCGACGAATAAAATGAATCGGGAAGTTAGTAAAATATACTTACTTAAAATGGATTTATATCGGCCAACCACTGGACAAGAACTTTGCACACTATCGTAAAATGGTGAGCTGAGTTGCATGTTTATTTTATGTAATAGTATCGAAAGACTGGTACACATTTCAGCTTTCTATTTTTTAGCAAAAAAATTTAAAAAGTATTAGTACCAAAAACCCCACCAAATCATGTTTAATCTTCTTAGTTCCTTTCCTACAGTATCCTTTAATATCACCCAACTTATTCCTGTCGAACAGTCCGTTACCTAGGTCTACATCTGGACAAAGAACTGACTTGGAATCCTCATTCTAGACTGAAAAGACAGAAAACTCCTCGTCGATTCCGACAATTGCAACCCAATACTATATGACTATAAGGCCTATATAGACTTACTGAGCTCTGGGGCTCCACTATACCATCGAATTCCTATCCAATCCTTATAATCCAAAATCCTCAAAGCTCCTTCATTTGCTGTACAAATCAAGTAATCCATTAGGACCTGAATGTTCCATATATTGCCGATTTGGCCAAAACCATATATCAATTATTTCATGAAATTAAATGATTAATTTTTTTTTTTTAATATCAATTTTATTGGTGTTTAGATTAACACCAACTTTTATTACTATACAAAAAATAATTATAGGAAATCCAATAACTACCAATCTGCGCATATAATATCAAATTATATTCATGTAAAGTGTGAGTTACAAGAACTAATCGCAAAGCAGATGAGATTATGCCAGGTAAGGTGAGATTGGGCCAACACATAATTAAACTAATCGATGCCTTGTTATTTATTAAAACTATTAGGCAGAGTTATTTCGGTAAAAATCAACTAATGTAATCAGGCTGCTCTGATATACTCATAATTTCTCTTCCAATGGTCTTTTTCATGGTTCAATCTTTTTGATGCATCCAATGAAAGTAATAATTCTTGCTCTGATAAGTAATATAACTTTAATAACTAATTTATATATGACAACTATGAAGTTAGGTTCTGTTTGGAGTTTGCAAATGAGAAAAGTGGTTAATAAAAGTTTTAAATTTGGGAAGGAATTTTATAGAAGAATTTATGGGACAAAGGCAATTAGCCGGCATTTAAAGAATTTTAAAGGAAAGAATGAAAACAAAATAAGGAATCCTTGAAAATGACCTAAGTGGTCGAAACGTCGGAAGTTTAAAAAGAATAAAGTTGAGAGAAAAAAGATCAAAATTGTTTTAAAGAAACTAATTTATTATTATTTACTAAGTATTCTATGTGGAATATTATAACTGCGGTTCTTATAGTTATCATGATATCATTAAATTAAATTTATTTGTTCTGATAAGATTCTGCCAACCTTACTTTTTATTATTTATTTTTACTTTAATCACTCTTCAACTGTCCTAACCATCCAAACCCACTTGTTTCTAACCTGGTTTCTCCATATAACCTTATAATCATCCTAGGCGTCTGAAAAAAAGATGTCTTCGTGATCTTCTCCTTCAGAAATGTTATTTGAGTTCTGTATCATTTCATTGTATAACTAACATCAAATTTACTTGTTGTCTATGTTTTTAATACAGTTATATATATTGATAAATAATTTTTTTAAAAAATATATTAAGAACTTCCAATTTCTACCTCATAATTGACATGGAATCTTCGCACATTTACACATTTCTTCATAAATAGTTAAGCAAGAAAGATCCCTTTTAATTTAAAGGCGTTAGTACCTTAGAAAGTTGAGGCTTCACCTGAGCAATCTCGAATTTGCACCAGCACTGGTTTGGATCTAGCCAGCGTGTTGACCATTTTTATGGTGGTAGAAATTATTTTAAAATAATATGGTGTCTTTTGTACCAATTTTTTTTATTATCTGCACTATTTTGCCAAATCCAAATCATACTTTTTTTAACCACAAAAATTTAAATAAAATAAAAAATATTACATACTATTTTAACAAAACGCGCATCGAAGCTTAAACAACAATGTAAGGCTACATTAGTATATCAGATGGAATATGTTACTTTTAAATATTTTAGATACATATAGCTAAAGTATCTTCAAAAATTCTATAGAGGAAATTTTACAAGATTCTGCCCATTTTAATAGAGTTGTGGTAATAATTTCCAGGATTAAAAAACAATTCGTCAGGAACTGCAGATAACCCCACACTGAAAGAGGTCCTGGAAACTCGTCAGCTAAAGTGGTTCGGCCATGTTATCAGGATGGACGACCAAAGAGATCCTCTAAACACCATGGAATATATCCCAAAGGGCAAAAGACCTAGGGGCCGCCCTAGGATGTCCTATCTCGACTACATTAAGCGACTCTGTAGAGTGAGAGGGAAGGACCTTCGATAAGCGAGGGGCCTAGCTAGGAAAAGGGAATCGGAATTCCTTGCTGAATGGTCCTGTACCCTGAGAGGCACTAAATAGGAAAACTAAAGAAGAAGAAGCAGAATAAAAAAAAATTAAGAGTTATTAAAGTAAAAATAAATAATTAAACGTAAGGTTGGCACAATCTTAGCAGATTAAATAAATTTAATTTAATGATAACATGATAACTAAAAAACCCACAGTTATAATATTCTACAATATTAGAAACTTGGTAAATAATAATAAACTAGTGAGTAAAGTTATATTACTTGTCAGTGCATGAATTATCACTTTCATTGATTTTATCAAAAAGATAAAACTGTGAATTGTTATGAACTATTGAAACAGAAACTATAAGTGGATCTGAGAAGCCTTATTGATTACATTTATTGATTTTTACCAAAATAACTCTTCCTAGTAGTTTTAATAACAAGGCATCGATTATTTTAATTATGTGGCCCAATTTAATCTCACCTGGCATAATCTTACCTGTTTTACGATTAGTTCTTGTAATTTATATTTCACATGAATATAATTGGACATTATATTCGCAGACTGATGGTTATTGGATTTCCTATGATTATTTTTTATATAGTAATAAATGTTGATTTTAATCTGAGCATCTATAAAACCAATAAAAAAAAAAAAATTAACTATTAAAATCAGCATAAAATAGGAGCTCTGTGTTAGAAAATATCCTGTTGTATCAGCTACAGAAATTTCGAGTCCTTTATAAGGTTGAATCAGCCTCAATAAAATGGATACCTGATCCATGAATAGTTTGGGGGGGAGGCAGGAATCTAGATGATCTATAGAGGTACAGCCTTAACAAAATAAAAGTCGTTGAGACAATTTTCGATGAAAGAATCGTTTCCGAATCAGCTAACGAGCGATTCCCCAATCGTTAAGTTGCACAACGCGTTTCGCAACTGCGTTGACATTATGTTTACTGCTCGTCATTCTGAATTCCTTCTTCACAGCAGTTAAGGTACAGCATAAAATGGTTTAAGGAATGGTCCATACATCAAGCTTTAACTACCACCTTATGGTTAGGTAGGTGTTTTAAAAACAAATGGTTATGACCGCAGATTATGATCAGGTGGACACATGGCGATGACATAATGGAAACTATGTTATGAACGACCTTAAATAATAGAAAAAAAATACCAAATAACTATTCAAGACTTTTATTTCATTATATAAAGAATTAATCTCGGTTTATTACTTATTATTGATATAGAAACCATAAACATGTAACAACATACAACTAAAGCTCATTAAAAATAATTAAAGTACATATTAAATAATTT
>NW_027108009.1:98293-98796 GCF_000696795.3 Halyomorpha halys | reverse complement strand
AATGTTATAATATTTATTATGAACAACTTTATTGTTTTCTTATTAGCTTGTTCATTTTTTTTTCATTATAACATCTTTTTTTTTAAAGTTTTTTATATTACATAAAAAAGTTTTTATTTATCACTGAGTTATATTTTATTTTATATGTACGGTAGAACTTAATTAAATTTCAAATTAAAATGCTTGGATAAAGAATAACACTTTATTAAAAAGGAATTTATTGAATATTTTCTTTTATATCACTTCTTAACTATTTATTTGTTCCAAACTCTCATTTTTTTTAATAATAATATTTTTCTAAAACAGGATACATAATAATAAAAGCGGCGACTCTTTGTGAGTTTAAGTTAAACTTAACAAACAAACAAAAGTTATTTTGACAAGCGATTAGCCTGGAATCCTCACACTAGATTGAAAAGACAGGAAACTGCACGTCGATTTCGACTATTACAGCACTTACTAGACAAACGGTCTAAACTTCCAACACATTACAAAAGACTGAT
>NW_027108009.1:93108-97913 GCF_000696795.3 Halyomorpha halys | reverse complement strand
CTAATGTAAAATGTCATTAGAGTGCTACCAATGGGTAGTTTCTCTACACGCCTGTAACACTCCAATTTAACTTAGAACAGATTTACTAAATGTATTATAATGTAAAGTTGTAAATTGTTAATGTTGTAAAAAAAAAAAGTTAAACTTGAACACTGTCATAGTAGTTTAAAAAAAATATTATTAATCTAGCTACCTTGAACTAATAAATATTGTTAATAATTATCCATGTTCTTTTAATTCCACTGGACATGAGATTTTTTGGCCATTTAGATAATTATATTTTTTTTTTTACGTAGGTACCTAGATATGCCGTATATATTTACATATATATCAGTAGTTTACTTAGCGAGCTATTGAAAGATTAGCAAAAAGTAAGTCATATTATTCTTTCATAGATAAAATAAACAAACACTGAATTGAAATAAAATTATCAGCCATACTGTGCACTTTTATTACAACTTTTCATATTTACAAACAAATAGTATAACAACTTATGCATTGAAGTTGATAAAAGTAAGTAAAAATCTATCTTGAACAAGTGTCGGAAAATCGAATCTTTTAAGTACCAATATCCGGAATACTGCTATCAATAGTTGGGTCTGAAATTTTTTTTTTTTTATGAGCCTATATCTTGAAAACTTAATAATTTCTTTAATCTACCTCCAACGTCCAAATATTGTCAGTCCATTCTCACGATTAGACATATTTTTGAAGACTGTACTCACCATTGGCCAACAATAAACAGGATAGGACTGACCCCAAATTTATCAGAAGTTCTCACGGATGAGGAAGTTAAAATTACATTAGTGTTTGAATTTTTAAAAGTACATCGCCTTCTTTCTAAATTATAACTCTTCGATTATAATTTTTTTTTTAATTCATTATTTTTTACGTTACGTACGTTACAGCACTTACTAGACAAACGGTCTAAGCTTCCAACACATTTTATCTATTTTTAATTTTTACAACATGTTTAGCATACCATAGGCGTTGATGACCAAAGAGTTTTACGCCTTTAAGCAACAATAAACAAACAAACAAATTTAATAATTGATTTAAAAAATAAAAAATAATTTTGAACATATATTTTTCTTATCTACTTATACCTCGCTGAAATATACCTTATACTGCACAGTGTATAAACATAGTATTTCACAACACTTCTTCCCTTAGACTACGCCTATGTAAGTTGATTACCACACACTTTAAAGATAATAAGTAGATTTTATATATTGAAAAGTTGTTTATATCAATTAAAGTAGTAGAAAAGAAATTGTATTTGCATGTTTATTTTTTTAAAGATGCAATTAGATGTTGAGTGCAATCATGTAAATTTAATCGATTTTGTATGTATTTTTGTAGTTCTAAGTTATTCAACTAAACTGATTAAATGTTTATCCTTGAGAAATAGTGCTATTTTTTTCGCTGTGTGGATCGCACATTTTCTTAGTAAAGGAGTCCTCCCCGTTAGGAAGTTCAATTAGACATTGCGTTCAGGTCCGCGTACTTCTGCCAATACGAAAGTGAAGCGACTGTTAACAAGAAAGAGAATGTACGAGGTTTATTCTTTACGCGTTAGTGGAGTGTTAATGCCCTTCATTAGAAGGTCAATCTTGAAGATTAAAGACTTGTTCCTTCGCTAGAAATGGAATGTCACCTTCTATAGTACAAGAACCGGAGGGAACGAAAAAAGAGTTATTTAACCCAAATTTTTGATAACTTTAAGAAAACTACGTACTAATAAACTATGTATAAATTGATGAGTCTGCCAAGTATAGGAAGGGGGAATGAAAAATGGCGGCTGTTTCAAAACTTAAAAAAATAATCTTTTATTTGTAGCTCTACATCTTTAAAACTACTAAAAATACTAAAAATCTTTTAGAACATCATTTAAAGTAGATTAGATTTGCTAAAATATAAGCCCTAATAGAGCTATTTACGTTCAATAGTACCTAAGATATAGCTTTTTAAATTTCAACATTTCATTAAAAATGCTCTGAATAATCGGTAGTGTTTATTTTGAAAAATATATATCCCAAAAACTATTTAACATACAGATGTAGCTTAGCACTCAAATCAAAGCTAGTTGAATGGACTATAAAGCAGTTTATGACTTTTAACTTCGTAGGCGAAGTAGTTTTCTTGATATTAATATGTGGGTTCTAAAAATCAAATTTATTTACAAAGTCATGGACAGTTTTTGTCCTTCATTTTTATTCTTATATACAGATAGGGAAATTTGGTTATGGTACATCCTATTTTTAAGGTTTTGGGTTGTCTCACTGATATACAAATTTGGACAGTGTTAGAGTTGTCTCTATTTTATCTTTGAGTGGAGTGAAAATTTGGTCAAGTTTATGACTGTATTTATATGCAATCTTTATTTCATCTATATCATATTCATTAAACGTTAAGAGATATATTATATAAGTAAGAGGTTTGTATCTGGGAAATATTATGTAATAATTAAAGGATAAAACAAAAACTTGCACTATGAAAATAGATTTTATATTTATTTATTGTAATTTACAACAGTACAAAAAATACAATAAATATGTGGTATTTTTCAAGCACTTGAAATCTTAGAATGAAACCACCCATTGGTGGTAATTCAAACTTAATTTAAATTAGAAGGTCCCGTGGCCATCTTCTTTTCAGACGCTTCAGAGGATTATCGAGCATTGTTATGGATGAGAGATTAAGAACTGATAGATTAGAATGGATAAGGAGTTTGGAATAAAAATACGCATATCTATTTCGGACCAAATCTGCAACGAAAGGGATGTTAAGGTCTTTGTGGATGATGTTATTTGTGAGATAATAATATTACAAGACCCGGGGAAAAAAAGGCAGTTATCTCACTCCTATGTATAATTAATAATCAAAATTGATGAGTCTGCCAAGTATAGGTAGGGGGAAAAAAATTGGCGGCTGTCTCAAAACCTTAAAAAAAACATTAATTTTTCATTCGGAGCTCAATATCTTAAAAAATAACAACTACACTAGAAAATATAAGAGAACATTATTTAAAGAAGAGTAAATTTGCTGAAATATTAGCCCTAAAAGAGCTATTTACGTCCAATAGTTAAACTCACAAAATGTTCATTTCTAGTTCTAAAATGTTGGATTTTTGAAAAAATATATCTCTAGATCCATAAGACGCACGAATGTCTGCCAACACTCAAAATAAAGGAAATTTAACTTACTATAAAGTAGTTTATGACACCTATCTTTGTAGGGGTGGTAGTTTTTATGATATTCACATATGAATATAAATTTGGCAAATGTAAATTTGTTCGAACAACTATAAATCAATATTTTTTAGCGAATTTCATGTAAACTATTACTTTAATTTAACTTTATAGCTTATTAAACTAGCTTTGATTTAAGTGCTAATAGAGATCTGTACGTCATATGGTTTTTGAGATATAAATTTTTCAATATTAATTCCCTAACTGCTGATCTTTCAGTACGACTCATACAACATTTTACTGAAACGTTACTATTTAAAAAGCTATATCTCGAAAAATATTTAACGTAAATAACTCTATTAGGGCTCATATTTTAGCAAATTTACTATTCTTTAAATTACGTTCTCTTTGGTTTTCTTGTGTTGTTCATACTTTTTAAGATATAGAGCTCTGAATGAAATTTTTTTTTTTTTATCGCATTGAAACAGCCGCCATTTATTATTCCCCCTACCTATACTTGGCAGACTCATCAATTTTGGCTAGTAATTATACATAGTTTTCATTAATGTAATCAAAAATTGGGGTAAGATAACTGCCTTTTTTCTCCTCTTGGGCTCTTGTACTATAAGGAGCATCAAGGAATTTGATTGTAAGGATATATTGATTTAATTTTATATTGACTTAAAAATCTAAGTTATTTAGATGCTTATGTTGATTCATTATATACGGCTAGTGTTCCCTTTGTAAAGTATATGCATAACTGAAATTCTTTATATGTTTTATAGTTAGTATATAGCTGTTAAAATATTATTTAAAAAAAAGTTTTTATAGCGAATCATTTCCTTGAAAGTCTTCACTAAATCTTACAAAAAGACTTATAGTTTCCACCTAAGAGAAGAGGCATTGGGTAAGACCTCCAATGCTGTGATAAAATATTTTTCCAAAAAAGCCACTCAGACAATGAAGAAGCATGACAGACCGGACTGGGATCTAAGAAAGTGCAACAATAGCTCCCCAATCCGTTACATATTCCGAACGTGACTACCAAGTGGCTGCCACGTCCAACTTCTTGTCTGTTTCTACCTGGGTGTTCTCGCTTCTTCTGCGTCGGTCAGGAAGTCGTCCTTGTGGGAGGAAGAATCGCTAAAGAAACCTCCTTACTATAATCTTCTTAGGAATTATCCTTTGTAATGAGTCTGATGAGTACTGTAATCAACCATGATTAAGGAATTGCTACTTCGATAATGGTGATAAGGCATGGACTGGACATTCCTTGAGGCAGCGAGGCCTAACCAATGACCACTCACTGACTTTGCATTGGTTATACTAAAACAACCTGTGAGTGATTTCTTGTATTAATGATTCAAAATTTCGCTAACATTTGTTTTGTTTTTTGTTACATACTAACCCTAAACAAAATGTAAAAATAATTTATTTTGTATGATTATTTAAAAATAGTTCATACTCGATGTGAAACCCTAATTTATTTCTATGTATAGTAAATTGTAGGAAGAAAGTACGTCCATATACATATTTACTTCTGTTTTTTTCCATATTTTTTTATGAGAAATATTATATAATAGTGTATAAAAATATTTATTATACAATTACTAT
>NW_027108009.1:91711-92778 GCF_000696795.3 Halyomorpha halys | reverse complement strand
AAATAATATATATATAATATTTACACAATCGACCTGAGGATCCCTGAGCCCACTCTATCCCCCACGTGTGAGGGGTAGAGTAGAGCTCAGAAGATCCCAGCGCATCCCTCTCGCCGCATCACTGGTGCGAACTGAATTATACACATCTTATTAGTTTCAGTATTGGCTTCTTCTAGTATTGACTAGAAATGTTTGCCTCTCTTCTTTTCATGTAAACTGCACTAATTATTATGCTATAATTATTTGTTTTATTGAGTAAATTAGAAAAAATGTTATGTATCAATGTATAAGTATACTATGTGAAGTAGGGAGATGGTCTAAGTGGAAGACACAAGCTAGAATTGTCATGTAAACAATGTTTATTTATTAATAAAACATTTATTGCTAGTAATTTTTGTCTAACTCTGTATTCACTTTAAAACAATAGTTCTGATGAAGAACTACAATGTGGTTCGAAACATCGGTGCTATTTCTGAGCAGCATCCGTACCTTCTTTTTTTCGTTAAATTATAAAACCATTTCGAGAAGATGGCTCTCGAGAGACAATCCTTTGTCGAATCTAGCGGTCATTGCTTCGCCGATAAATTGACCTCCACGAACTCCCCTGCCTCGAAGATGAGACCAAGAATATCTCTCGTTATAGCCGACATCCTGTCTATCAGTCCGACATGGCTAGGGGTCAGATAGTTCACATAACTCCAGCGTTCCTTTCCTGGTCAGATCGCTGGAAGTCCGCCAAGAACTGGAGTATTCTGGGCAGGCACATCAATGATCCCTGGCGCCGTTCAGCAGTAACCTGGCATAGGGTTGGATTTTTTGTTCAACGTCAGGAATGGGCTATTATACAACTATTATTTCTTCTCAACATTTGTTCTTTTCAACTCAAAGTCGTCATCTTTCCATGCTATTAATACAACTAAGTATAAAGGGCTTGAAACCTTAACGTATGTAGCTCTAAGAAACAACTACTAACATCTGAAGGATTTGCTCAAATCTAGAGAGAGAGAGAGAAATACTTTATTTATCTATGCTGCCTAAATACATCAGGTTGCTATCTCACACAGCAT
>NW_027108009.1:83281-90946 GCF_000696795.3 Halyomorpha halys | reverse complement strand
TGAAACTCAGGTCGAAACGTCGGCATAAAATAAATAAATATGGTTTTGTTTATTTATGTTGTTCTTTGCTGACCGCACCCCCCGACAAACTTCTCCAATCATTGATCTACGGTCAACTATCTACACCTCAAAATAATTTAATGAATAAATACGTTAAAACACACAAATAGAGTGGTCAACATATTAAAATAAATAAATAAAACAAAGAATAATCTCCGAGCTAATTCCCATGCAGGTGATGGTGTATGATCCCCAGGGAGTCCTAAAATAATATTTTCCGCCAAGATCGCAATATCCCCGATGCTAACACCTAGGGCCTTCTAAGAAGCTCCTTGTTCTATCTGGTATTATTCTGCGAGATCCAAACCAGAGGCCTCTCACGGTGAAATATATAAAATATATAAAAGGGAATGGTCAAATCTTTGTCTAGAATAAACTATTTTTCCTTCATATAATCATATATTCGTTCATAATTCTTCTTAATTTTATCCGATTCCTACGTTAATATAATCGTTGGAAAGCCTAATGTTTGCTCTTTCAGTGGACATTGACAAACGTTATATTTGGTGCCATTATAAGGGCGAAATATGGGGTTCAAATTCACACGTTTTATTTTATAGCTGCGATTCTAATTTGTTTAATTAGACCAGGTGTATGCCCTTTAGTATAGGTCATAGAGCCCTAAACCACTGCCAAATATGGTGTGGATTGGTTAAGCCGTCTTGAAGTTATTTATATTTTTTTAGATTATTATCCACAATAAACTTTTGAATTACTGGACCGATTTAGGTCATATTTACAAAAAATTATAAAAACCTAATGTGTCTTGGAGTAAATTAAAAATGATAATTTTTTTTTTTAGAAATGAGCGTTTCATATTAGTTTTTATTGTCCTTTTAAGCAACAGAGTGCCATTATTCAAGGGAATTTTTCATCTTGATTTATTCTGGGGATATTTTTTTCACCCTATGTTCATTTTTGATTCAATATTACCCATTGACGCATTGAGGTACCAACCAATATTTTTTGAATGTGTTTTATATGTAATTTTAATTTCACTATAAGTACCCAAGACAAAGGGTTCCTCTATGTTAATATTTGATATAGATATCGCCTTGAGTTTTGTAGAAAAAGGATTAAAAATATTTTCTGTTTATTCTTTATCGCATGTATATGTTACCAAATCATAATAATAAAGTATACGTAAATGATCAATTTTAGCTAAGTACAATAATTTATATCAATCGTGTTCATTAAATCTATATTCATTCTTAAATATGAGCCGTTCAGTGCACACATCGATTAACTCCATAAAACAAAAAATTGAGAAACGCAATAAAGTACTGTATATTGTTTTCTAAAATTCCTGTTATAATATAAATCCA
The DNA here is from genome assembly GCF_000696795.3 of Halyomorpha halys. Lineage (NCBI taxonomy): Eukaryota > Metazoa > Arthropoda > Insecta > Hemiptera > Pentatomidae > Halyomorpha > Halyomorpha halys. The sequence continues at coordinate 89,561 of NW_027108009.1, read as the reverse complement.
AATATATAATGTAGAATGCATAAATACAGATATAGCTTTCATCTAACGGTATATAAAATTAATAAGAAAGAATAGTAAAAAAATAATCGTCAGTAATGGTACAGTTCTTGATGTAGAAATGCATCTGCATTTTATATCAACAAATGTTTTTATTTTTCCTCCCTTATTCCTGTATGCCAAACCTTTTGGTCTGTTATGCTTTTCTAAATGTCGTGTCTATTTATCAGGATTACGACTTCTTTTCCTTCCAATCAATGTGTTTGTTGGGAATTTTGTACTGTTGCAATCAGATGAATCCGGGGAAAACGATAAACGTCTTCTTGGACCAGACTTTCTGTTGATAAATCGTATTGAAGAACCTTCAGTGTTTTCCTCATCCACATTGTTATTTGTCTCACCCGTCTTGATTATAAAGGTTTAATATTTATTTCTTTAAAAACAATCTGAAAATAATGTTGAAAATACCAAGAGAATATGTAGTCGATATAATATTGGTGAAGTATACAATAACGTTCAGCGTGCGAGATCACTGTTATACTAACTTCCGTTTGCATTGCGCTTCTTTTCATCTGTTTACCGATGCGATTTTGTTACCAATATCGTTGAGGGGGGGAAAGCACCTGCGGCTGTTTTAAAAAAAAGGGCGATGATGCAGGGCCGGAACAAATAATAATATAATATAATTGCGTTGTTGAAACGATTTACATTAGAGTATGGAGTCGATCACAATGGCTTCTGAAATAATTTTGAAAAAAAAATTTTGCCGTTTAATGGTGTTAATCTGTATTATTCAGGGAAGCTATAATAAATATAAAAAGTAATGATTATACCAAGTGCTTGGACACTTAAATTTAAGATTTTTCTTAAAGTGGAGTTAATCGATGTGTGCAATGAACGGCTCATATAGCAATAGCGAAGCATTGCCGGGTCTGCTAGTCCTAAATAAGCCTTTATTTTTTTTTTAGAGAGAGAGAAATACTTTATTTATTTATCTATGCTGCCTAAATACATTAGGTTGCTATCTCACACAGCATACTTATCAATCCGTAATCGGACATATATACATTATACATACATGGTATAATCAGAAAAAAAAAAGATATACAATAATAGGATATAATAAACATTTTTTTTCACCCCTACAGTTTTTACAATCCATTTCGGTCTGTACAACCAATACAAATGTTTCATTCATTCCTATTTTTCTTTCTCATTTCTGCTCCTCCAATTTCACCCTTTCACAATTATTCAATTCACCCGATCAACAAATTCGCTCTCCGGAATTCACCCTCCTTGATACTCTTCAGTGACCCGCTAAACAAATTCAATATTAGACGGTAATGTGACATCAGACTATCATTCATAGTCACAGCAATAGATCAGTTTACCAAAAACAAACAAATAGATACATTTTACGAGAATAAGAATAACACATAGATTAAAAGGAAAATATAATAAAAAAGCCGGTTACAGGAAACACTTGAATGGATAAATAACTTTAAAAAAAAAACACAAAACAAAAAAAATAGTATTAATAAAATAAAATAATTTAATGAATAAATACGTTAAAACACACAAATAATATTTTCATGGCATTGGAATTTTTCATACAGTTAAGTTCATTTATTTGTATTCCCATTATTTTCACCATGGTTGGGGGTCAAACTTTTCATTTTGTGGGACCACCACTCAATGAAAAATTCAACGCCCCAGCCGGATTCCAACCGGCACTTAGTTATAACCCCTCAGTTATAAACCTTGAATATAGACATAATTTGTGCTATAAACTAGCCAAAATAATGTTTCATAGTAAAGTTGTATAAAAATATTTAATGAAGATGCTATCCAGTTTTCTTTTGGAACGTTTTATTTCTTATAATCTTAGTTAAACTTAATTTTATATTTAATTGCCTATAGTAGTGTTTTTTTATCTTCATTACATGATTATACTTATTATATATCATATTTGTATGAAAGCACCTCGATTATTGAATAACTACAAGTAAAAGTTGCTCTTCAGATGAATTTTATTTCAATTGTTTTTTTTAATTAATAAAAAGTAGTTTAACATTAATGCGGTTTTTTTTTTTTTTATTTATTTAAGTGTTTCAACCACTCGGGCCATTTACACTTGATTTACAAATTCGATTACAATTGGTATGTTCACACAGTAGAAATACAAATACAATTGAAATTACAAGGTGAGAAATTTACATACATACATGACATACAAAGACAGTTGAAATTACAAAGTGGGAAATTTACAATCACAATTACCATTACATGTTAACAATTACAATTTACACTTCACAAATTTATTACTGTTGTGGAATCTTCTCCCGTACACATGAAGAGAATCGGTGAGACTCCAGAGCAACCCAGTAAGAAAGTGCCCAACAGCGAGATCACTTCAGCAGCATCTACACATCGGTTCATCCTTCCTTCTTCATGAGATGATAGTGGGTGAGTATGGCCTATCCGAAGACGGGTTAATACATCTCTGTATCTTAATACTGTATCTTTGTATCTTAATACATCTCTACGGTTCTTTATTTTGTGTATTATATCGCTTATTTATTGATTTTAATTTTAATAATTACATTTCACTTCAGTCAATCATTTTTATGCGTTATTTTGGTACCGACCTATAGATGTTGTCATCTGGTCCGTATTGGGTGAAATTTTTTAAATAAATAAAATTACACATTTAAGTCGATATTTCCCTTTTTACTTGGCTCTTTTTTTTTTTTTATTTTAATCCTAACGAATTCATTTATAAATTAGAAAAAAAATCATAGATAAAAATTGAAATAATAATTGTTCTCAATTTTCCGAGTTGCCAAAATAAAGGTATTGAATGTTAACATTTTCGTTGTTTTAGAGGGCAGTGGGCAGTTATTTCGCCCCATTTTTTTATTATTCTAATGAAAACTATGTATAATTACTAATCAAAACTGACGAGTCGGCCAAGTATAGATTGGGGAAGAAAAAATGGCAGCTGTTTCAAAACCTTAAGAAAACATTGATTTTTCATTCGGAGCTCTATATCTTAAAAACTACCAATAAAAATAGAAAATCTAAAAGAACATCATTTAAAGAAGAGGAAATTTTCTGAAATAATAGCCCTAATAGAGCCATTTACGTCCTACAGTTCTCGAGATATATGCTAGCTTTTGAGAAATCGATGTCTTAGGAACTATGTGACGTATAGCGGTCTATTATCACTCAAATTAAAGCTAGTTTAATAGACTATAAAGTAGTTTATGACCTTTACATTCATAGGAATAGTAGTTTTCATGATATTAGCTAAAATAAATTGATTTATAGTTGTTCGGACAATGTTTGATGTATGAAAAATTATATTTCAGAAACCATAGAACGTACATATGTCTGTCAGCACTCAGTTTTTATTCCCCTACCTATACTTGGCAGACTCATCAATTATGACTAGTAACTATACGTAGTTTTCATTAAAGTAATAAAAAATTGTGGCGAAATAAATGCCTCTTTTCTCCTATTGGGCTCTTGTACGTAATGAATGTCAGTATCTGTCGCGGTAAAGAAGCTTCTGTCATTTAAGGTTAGTTTAGTAGTGATTAGTTTTTTTTATTTATTAAAATTTATTTTAATAAACATAAGCTACATTTGGACAAACGACTAACCTGGAATCCTCACACCAGACTGAAAAGACAGGAAACTACGTCGATTTCGACTATTACAGCACTTACTAGACAAACGGTCTTAACTTCCAACACATTACAAAAGACTGATCTACAAGACTGTAATAAGGCCAATCTGGACATATGGAATTGAGCTTTGGGGCTCCACTAAACCTTTGAATTCCTCTCGTATTCAATCCTTACAATCCAAAATCCTTCGTAAAATACTCAATGCTCCTTACTTTGTCACAAATAAAATCATACATAAAGATCTTAATGTTCCCTATGTAACTGATACTGAAGCCCCTTAGTTTCTAATCTTGCATCCTCTTCCATTCCTGACAATCCTCCGAGGCGCCTGAAAAGAAGATGGCCACGAGACCAGCTGATGTAAAATGTCATTAGAGCGCTACCAATGGGTAGTTTCACTACACGCCTGTAACACTCCAATTTAACTTAGATCAGATTTACTAAGTGTATTATAATGTACAGTTGTAAATAGCAATAAATAAATATTAAAAAGAAAATAAACATAACAATTACACTGAGACTATAAAAGATTACAAAAACGTGGAAGACCTCTGTTTTATATAGAAGATTTTACTGGAACATTTTTTAAGTGAATCCCTTACCTGATTGTTTGCAGAGAGTAGATTTTATAAATGAATTTGCTTTATTACCAAAAATTATTTTTTTTACAATGTAGGACTGTCCCTCTTGTCCTAAAGGCCTTATGTATAAGAAGCATTAAAAAAAATAGTATGAATTTCACAACACTGTTTCTACTTCACATTTTTTATTTAAAAATTCAAACATTATTAAATTACAAAATTAAAAATAAATCTTTTATTCATTGTATGAAATGAACTTTTAAAAACACATGTTAATTGTTTTATGTTGTGGTCTAATATAAGAACTTGTTAGCTTAAAGAATTCCCTGCTCCTGAAAAGGGTTCGAACTTTTCTTCCTTTTTCTCCGAGGCTTTGGGCCGAACATTCCTCATGAAGACCAAGGTTCCTACCTTCCAGTCGTAGTCTGGAATACCTCTCATCGTCGAGATTCTCTTCGGGGCTGGTGAGAGATCGCCTTGCTTCTTCTTCTTCCCGTCCAGCCTGTTGCCAGTGCCACTGAAAGGAACAAACATGTTATTGATCAACTCTTCTTCTTCTGGTTCTTCGGCTTGTTGAGCCCGAGGTTCAACGTAACCCAGAGGAGGAGCGAAGTCCACGTTCATGTCGCACTCTATGATGGAAACAGCGTTTCCTGGCTGCGTCTCTAATACAAACAGTTCGTAGTTCTTCTGGTTGTACTTGATGTTGATGATGTCACCTGTAGTTAAGGTGGCAAATCCTCTGAGAGTATTCTCCAGGACGGCCTTGGGGTTGTAGATGTCGAGGAAGTCGGGGGACTGCGGTTGGAACCTGGAGAAGGTCGCGACTGGTAACGAAGTGCTCTCTACCTCTACCCTGTCTCCTTCCTCTAGAGTGAGGTTAATCATCATCCAGTGCGGGAGGTAGATCTTCTGCTCGTCGGCTACGAACTCGAGTACCCCACAGTGGGTGATCCTCTTGGTCTTGGGGTTCTTGAGCTTGAAGAGCATGGGGTAGGTGATGTTGAGCCTGGTGAGGGTCTCCAAGGCGGTGGGCGGCATGATGATCTTACCCCCCTTCTCCACATCCTCTCGTTCCTGACCTGGGAGCATGGCCACCGAGAAGCCGCTGTAGTACTCCTTGAACCCTCCGTTGGGTGACATGCTGAACGGGTACATGGTAGGTGCTTCTTTACAACACAACTCTCGGAACATAAACTAAATAAATATAGCTGAGAAATATTTGACTATTTATCACTTAGCAACAGTTAAATTATGACAGCTGTTAAAAATATCGCTATTAATTATGTTATAATTTATTACATCTCAAAACTTGGCTGATAAGAGGCTTTCAATCGGACTGACAATAAAACCAAAGATTGACGTTCAGATTGTTAAGTTAAGACATACTAAAATATTTTTATTTAAGTAAAATAAAAGAAACTTAAATATCGGCCAGGTGATTAAAATTCTTATAAATCGTGCTAGATAACCTTAGTTATAATATTTTTATCAGATACTTAATTTAATTACCCAGACATATTATAATTTTATAAATCTATATTTTCTTGAGGCTAAATACAAATATACTGCTAAAGTTAATTAGCAAGATTTGAAACAATTTGTTCATATCCAATTGATACAATTTTAAAACATACAATCTTAAGCTAGATTTAATCTTCGATTATTCAAGATTGGCAAAATTCTTTAGTTTATAAAAGCGAAGAAAGAACACAATTATTTATCTGTTGACAGTTATAAACCAATACTGAGCACAAACATATGGTTATATCACAAGTGCTTGTCCAGACGAAGTGTGAATTATGCAAAACAAAAAAACCAACACAGTGGATTCGAAATCGTTAGAAGCCATTTAGTTATTAAATATAATTATGACTGTCTAGCTCTGTATTGTTAACAGACAAAATACTTGCTGAAATCTGTCGATATAAATAAATTTAAATTTAAATTATCTGGACGTTCCGGATATGACCTTATGAAATGAAAAAATAACTTTATTCTGGGACATAT
>NW_027108009.1:69937-82317 GCF_000696795.3 Halyomorpha halys | reverse complement strand
TGGCCTCAAGCATTACGACCTTATATGAGTTGGGGGAGGGGGTTGGTTACAAAATTCTCAGATCGAAGGCATTTAAAACTTTCAATCTATAGTCCTTCGAATAATAGTCAATGCCCAGGACTATGCCCTATTATTACGTTAAATTATGACTTGTTTTTTTAATTAAAGGACACAAAACTACTCATGTTTTATCGTTGCCGTTTTTGGTTGCCAAAAAATTTAGGTTGATTATTTATTATTAAACTGCATATTAAATGTTTTTTATAATGGAATAATTTATGATATTAATGATTATTTCATGATGTATTTGTAATATACAAATCAGATTGCTCGTAGTGCCGGGAACAAACGGAGTCCTGCTTTTGCTTTAGTCCTTCATTAGGAGGAGAGTAAGGGAGACTCTATTATATCAGGAATGAATGCATTAAAAATGTTATTTTACCCGAAGGTTCGATAGCTACATACATCCTTTCGGTGAAGCGACTCCAAAGCTAATTCTACGTAATCCGTTGTAACACTATCTTCCCATCTACGTTTCGTTCTACCTCTCGAAAGTTTACCCGTCGGTTCAGTTATTAACATTTTAGGGATCCTCTCGTTACTAAGCCCTACAACCTTATAAGCCGAAATGCTATAAGTAGCCTTCTAAATTCTCCCGTTAATTCACTCTTTTGATAACTAAAATTTGGACTTTACGGAGTTTAAAGGTTCATCATATAGTAATTTTTATTTCGTGTTATAGAACCAGGCATTCGAGTGAAGAGTTTGATATTATCTATACATGCATTGGGGAACATGATTTACTACAATATATAGAGTTATGACTATAGGATCCTACAGAGCTGAGACCCATCTAAACCAATCCGCTGGGGCTATTTGGTTAGAACAAGAGCCATGGAGGATTACACAAGAGAACGGTGTTGAAGTAGCGATGTCACGGAGCTGTTACAGACAGCTTGGCCTACAGGAGCGGTTCTAATGAAGTAATTGGCTCTCCTAATCGGGTTCGACTCTCGTTCAGTCTGTGTTCTGCCGTCGGGTCTTCCACTCCTTCCAGTGTCCGTTCCAGCTCCTCAATCTCCAGGTACTGTCTTTTCAGTCTTCCTTCCTAATTAAGGATTACAAGCTTGTCCAAATTTATGTTTCGTAAATAGTATATTATTTAACTTACATTAATTCCATAGCGTAGGCTGATATCAACATCTTATAAAGCAACAAGGAAATCAAAGGGAAAATACTCAGAAAAATTATAAATAATACATTCCATGGATTATATATGGATGATGTACTAATTCTATATTAATGAAGGGTCGAAAAAAAAGTTATTTAACTTCCTACTCGTAACCAATGTAATCATAATATATCTCTCTGTTTATGAATAAACCCATATACAACTAGAGTTTTCCAGTACAATGTAGATAATGCACTTATGCATCCAGATCTAGGTTTGAGATTTCTGGTTTTATTAAAAAATATTAGTTCAAAATCAAATTTTTGGGACAGGACTCTGTAGAAATGTTTTGGGCAAATATTATTCAATTTAATCATGCATCTGTATCTGTTTATTGAACAAGAAGAAGAAAAAAAGAACTATTTTTTTTTTGTTGGAAGATGGTCTTGTGGTTGTTAAAAAAAAAAAAAGTACAAAAATAGCAGAAACAGATATTTATTCGTTACTGACGTTTCGCTCCTCTTTGCAGACCTTCATCAGGGCTGAGTCCTAAAGATAGAATGATTCTAATGAAGATTCTACCTTCATCACACTCTGATGAAGGAGAAACGTCCGTTACTATATTTTTTTTGCTATTTTTGTTCCATTTTTTGACCGCCCCACCCAAAACATCTTAGAACTATCATCACACACGATCAACTAATAATTATATTTTTTGTTTATTTTGTCGGAATAATTTTTTTTTTATATTTGTTTATTGCTATTTACAACTGTACATTATAATACATTTAGTAAATCTGATCTAAGTTAAATTGGAGTGTTACAGGCGTGTAGAGAAACTACCCATTGGTAGCACTCGAATGACATTTTACAATAGCTGGTCTCGTGGCCATCTTCTTTTCAGGCGCCTCGGAGGATTGTCAGGAATGGAAGAGGATGCAAGATTAGAAACTAGGGGGTTTGAGTGGTTAGAGAGTTTATAATGGAAGGATTGATATCTAGTTCGGGCTAGATCGGTTACATAGGGAACATTAATTCTTAACATTCATTCTTTATGTATGATTTTATTTTTGACAAAGTAAGGAGCATTGAGGATTTTTCGGAATAATTAATGTTTATTTTTGTCCGGGTAATTCAAATGTAAGGCATACCGAAAAGGGTTCAACTTTGGGTGTTAAAATACCGGTTCTTGTATTACCGCTGATGATTTGATATTATTTGGTGAGAAAATGAAAGATATAAAACTAAACACAACAACGTGAACTCCAACAAGGAACTAGAAGCGCGTTCCTTTCGTTTGTGGCAAAAATCTGACATTCGTCGAATCAGGGCAACTAGAAACAGCCCCAATCCAAATGCCCCCTTCCACAATGTTGAGCTTAAAATTGGTCTAGGTTTGGCAAATGTGTGGCTGCACATTTACACAACTGGCCAGATCATTTAATAAAGATCTATAAAAATGTTTATCAATTTTATCGATGGCAGTCAGTCTTTAGATCGAAATTAACTCCACTCTGGCTCATAGACCTGATGAACGCCAGAAAAGAAATTAAGTCTTGGAAATTATTCTTATAGTCAATATTTATTATTAATGCATATCATATTCAAATTATTTATACCTGTTCCAACATCGTGTTTTGCGCATGCTTCATACAATTCCGGAGAGTCAGTCAGATGTGGTTGTTGGAACAGATCTTATAAGTAGTTGATCTTAAAGAAAAGTTATTTCCTTTCATACCAACTCTGTAGGAGACCAAATCAGGTAGCAACAAATCATATCTAATCGATTAGATGGTGCAATAGAAGATTGTTATTATATATTTTTTTTGCATTGCCCGCTTTAGTTTTATGAAATGTAGTTGTTTTTTTCAACACCAGAGAGCGCAATGCGACCAGAAAATTAATCTGTAACAGTCACATAATCATTTTCTTGCTGGAACTATTGTTCTGTTCCAACGCCCATTATTTAGAACTTTTTTCTTTGAAAAAAAAATTAAATAAATAATAACAGGAATGCTCAGTGTTTCGTGTTATTAGGTTAAAGATCTTGTTAGCAGCAATTATAATTATTTTCGACCAATTTTTTTTTCACTTTATAATAATTGTTTATCTTTTCTATCTCTATTATAAAGTTTGATTTGATTGTCGATTTAAAATTACGCTAGTCTGCAACCGATTCGGTATGATGATTTTGGCAGATCTTTGCAGATTTGAAGCGCAGAAATCATGATGATCTCTCCCAGAGTATCATCAGATGTTAAAATATACAAAATGGTAGAAATCCGATTATTTTAGATTAATTTGAATTTAAAATAAAAAAGCAATGTAGTTATGATTATTTAAATATATTTGTGAAGGTTTTGATTACCTTCAAATTTAGTAAACAGGTAGACAAAAAAAATAAGTAAGATTAAAGGCGCAAAATGCTTGTTATTTTTCAATTTCGAAATTTCTTAGCTCGCCCATTCCCTCCAACAATGTAAAAGCTAGAATTTACAAAAATATTATCCTTCTCATTGTTCTTTACCGATGCGAAACGTGGCCTCATACATTAAGGGAGGAACATCTTACTAGGGTTGTTGAAAATAAAGTACTACGAAAATTTTTTTTTTTCATTCATTTATTTATTTATTTGTATTCTTATGTTATTTTATTTTAGTATGTATGAGATCATTTATCACTATTACCTATTACCCACAACTGTGTGCAAATTGTAATATGTATCAATAAATAAAAAGTATTTAAAAAAGAAAAGTTACAACTGTACAATATAATACATTTAGTAAATTTGATCTCAGTTAAAATGGAGTGATACAGGCGTGTAGAAAAACTACCTGTTGGTTGCACTCCAACACTCTTTTACATTATCAGGTCTAGTGGCCATCTTCTTTTCAGGCGCCTCGAAGTATTGTCAGGAATGGAAGAGGAAGCAAAGTTAGAACTAGTGGGTTTGAGTGGTTAGGGAGTATTTTTAATCTGATTTTTTTTTTTTTCAAAAGAAGAAAATATTTTTAATATTTATTCATTATTCCGGGACAGACGAAATGATAAGTATTGCATTTTTTCCATAGTGGGAAAAACAAATCCACCTAGGTTAGCATAGCAGATGAGGTCGCCGAGAATACTCAACTTTGACTGTTCTGTTCCAGCTTTAGAATGTGGAATACTCATTACACATCCGACATACATTAACCTTTTGAATCCCCGGACTATCTCTTTATTGTTTGCTGCGATGGCTACGTAAGAAGTGGGCAAATTACTGGTCTAATTTAAATCCTCACTCATGTAATGGTGCCTATGTAACAGCTGTTTTTTTGTCTTTCTATAACTGTCCACGTTGCGCAAGTCATCTTTCTTTTACTGGATCAGCTACCTTATTTTTTGTTAGCGTGCATTACCGTCTATGGTCAGGTAGAGAGATATTCGTGTCTTGAATATATTTTGATCAGTCTACTATTAATTGGTAAAGGTGAACGATGTTATATAATAATAGACGTTAGCCAATAAAACAAGATGTGCCTCTCGATTCAGATTAAATTTGTATTATGTCTGTTAGCATAACTAGCAGACCCGGCTTGTTATATCTATTTAGTTTATAGCGGAAAAAAACATTATATAATAAAAATATATGGTAAAAGAAATTGAAATAAATTCAACACTACTTATCTAATCTACTCGAAACTTAAGAGTGGTTTAGAGCTCTATAAACTGCATGTAAGAATAAAAACCTGGTCTAATTAAACAGATTATAATCGGAGATATAAAATAAAATGTTTGAAAAGCTTTTCTTTATTTGAAACCAATAAAACATCATTAAATCTAAACTTGAAGAAGTTTGTCGGGGAGTGCGGTCAGAAAAGAACAACATAAATAAACCAAACCATATTTATTTATTTTATGCCGACGTTTCGACCTGAGTTTCAGGTCTTCATCAGGGGTTGTGGCGTGTAGAGGGAAGATTGGTAACTGCGTTGTTGATCTTGAGTTACCAATCTTCCCTCTACACGCCACAACCCCTGATGAAGACCTGAAACTCAGGTCGAAACGTCGGCATAAAATAAATAAATATGGTTTTGTTTATTTATGTTGTTCTTTGCTGACCGGACCCCCCGACAAACTTCTCCAAGCATTAATCTACGGTCAACAATCTACACCTCATTAAATCTAAACAGTGGTAATATTATTTTATACTTGAGATCGGATGCCCGACTTGGCAGTTGTTATCTTTCTTTCAATCTGAGAGGTACTCCCTATGTTCTATGTTAATTTGTCATTTTTATTAATTTACTTAATATCCCTCTTTTACTTGCTACTATACCTCACCTTTACCACTTATATTTCACCTTCATTCCACAATATTTTTCTATAATTTATTACTGTGGTTCTTATTTATTTATTTTTTTTATTAAAAAAAAAACTTTATTTAATTGATACGTATTACAATGATCACATTCATACTAAAATAAAATAAAATAAGAATAAAAATAAATAAATAAATGAAAGAAATACAAAAAAAATACATAAAAATAAATAAAATCTCTCTTAAAATATAAACAAACAGAAGGTTAAAGAAAATGAACATAATCAAACTATGTGTATGAAAAAATAAATAAATAAAATAAAGTAATAATATAATCTCTAGTCACATTTACACCCTTATATACAATATTTACACAATCGACCTGAGGATCTCTGAGTCCACTCTATCCCTATTACTCTAGTTCTGTATTTAGAATACTATCACACCTGGCTATATCTATTTGTAACTAGTTTCTAGTTCTCCTAAATGTATTCTTCCTTTAATTATTCTTATTATTATTGTTTCTTTTATATATTTTTTAAACAAACTGAAAAAAATATATGTATTTTTTTACATATTTTCGTATTTTCTCTCTATATTTATTTTAATATTTTGTCAATTCATACAATGTTAGTATCTTGTTTTCATTTATTACTACAAAGTGGAGCGAAACGTTGGTTTACAATAAATAGTTTTCTTTTAATTAATTAATTAATCTATTAACATAGGAATTAGATAAACTTTAAAGGAGTTATGAACGATTATATGAACTATGGACAATAGGAGAAAAAAAAAATCCTCATTAAAAATTTCTAGTTTTTAATTTCTTTGGAAAATGGTATTTAAAGGTTTCAGACGACAGTATAAACCAATATGATTTGCCAACCAATATGAGAAACGGCATTCTTAATGCACACTCCTATCTGGCTGCAGTACAAAAATCATCGGCGTTTCACAAAAGCTGAACTGTGCTTGGGCAGAGTGACACTATCATAAATTTTCATTTTTTATGATATAATAACATTCATGTATTTGGATTCGATTTATTAGGCTATTTTTTTTCCATCCGTTATACTTCAAACCACTGTCATTTTACTGTTCAGAGATATGTGGGTAATGCATTATACACAAAAAATATATATAAAGAATACCTAAGCAATTTCAGAATATTTAAATTGAACATCTTTAAAATCCCTGTTTGCCAACAAAAATATCATCCATATCTGCTTAATTCATATGCTGAATATGGAGTTGTAAAGAATCAATCTATCTTACTTTTATTTGAAATAAATATAGTTTGTTTTTTTTGTTTTTTTCATTTTTATCATGATTCCCTAGAACTATGTCATTATCGGATCAGCACCATCTTTACTAAACGAAATTATCATTTCATCAATAGTGATATAATAATAGTGACCAATATGATTTGCTTTTTCATAAAATGATTTTTTTGATCTATCTTACTGAAATCCTCACTATTTTTTTTTTTTAGTGAATAAAAACCTATTTAATAAAACAGTTATAGTGTTTTCTTATTTTTCAGAAAGAGACAAAGCGACTGGTATATGATAATAATGATAGTTTTCTGCCACAAATGCTTAATTTTGCTAATAACTTTTTTTTAACGGAGAAATCTGAATACACTACAATCTTCCCGGGAAAATCCTGAACATTGATCACAATCGGATGAACGGTATGGCAGTGCATAAAATACGAATAAATGTTTTTTATATATGTATATATAGTTGACCGTAAAAATTGATGTATAGGAAGATGTTCAGGGTTGCGGTCAAAGGAGAAACGATAATAGTCTACAACTATTTATTTTCCTGGATAATTTAAGTGATAAAGAGATAACAAACAGGATAAAAAAACAAAAGTATAATAGAAAAATGTTTGGTGATGATAATAAAATGAGCGTAAAATTATTTAGTCTTAATTAAGTTTAATATATGGCTGTATGTATGCGAGATACAGTTTTTATCGATTTTGTGGTTAACTGTAAGGGGTTCAAGATGTATATAAATGGATTCTGAGATGAGTCTAAAATAGTGGTATGGTCAAAATCAAAAGCTAAAAAAAAAGTGTAAGTGTTTTTTATGTTTGTTTATGTTAATCAAAAATGTTTTTTATGAATACGATGTTAGACATTAACTTTTGCTGTATGTCTCATGTTAAATATTACTAGTACTTATATTATATGATGTACTAATGATATTGTAAGTAAGAAAATATGATTGTTTTCCCGTGTATTTATCCATTTTGTTAAGGCTTGTACTAATTGTATTTATTAATTGATACTTCTTTATTAGGTATTATGAAACAAGGAATGTCTAGGCCTTTCTCCCACAAACATTGTTCAACTCTATGTATGTTACCCTTCAAAAACTAGTAAATTAAAAAAAAAATAATAATAAGAATCTCGTGTCGGTTTATTTCTTTTAATTTAGTTTGAATGTGTATATTAATATTTCAAAATAGTGTTATCTTAATTTTATATAAATTTTTTGAATTCCTCTTTTTCATTTTATAGCTTACCGTTTCCTTATAGAAGAACCATTCTTAGAAAAAATTATTTTTTCTCAATTTTTACTTTAGTGGAGACCTCTTCCAAGAGAATTCAATTAAATTCTAATTATAAATTACACAAAAACTTTGCTCCATCACCTACCCCACTACTATACAACTCAGTACTAACAGTTTAGTGCGTGTGCTTCGCAGCCGCGGGTGGTAGTTGCGGTCTTAGCAGCGCTCTTTGAAGAGCAATCATGGATGGAAACCAAACCGCAGCTGTTTGCAGAGAATTCGCTCTGCAACATCCTGCGATCTCTTGTATTCTTGTCGTCTTCTCCTGGACATGCAGGATCTCTTCATGGGCGTTATTTCCTAAGAGGAAGCTTTCCCTCTATCGGGAAGGCCTTCCTTAACATTCAATAGCTCCATTGTAGTTTATAGTCTGAGTGTGTTTTCCTCTGTTCGGCACATTGTTGGTAAAATCGAATTATTTCGCAGCGAGACGGCAACATAAACGTTTATTGTATTTGTGTCCATTCATACATTTTAATGATTCGTTTCCTTCAAACCTGCCTTGAATTTCTTTAATAATCACTTCCATTGATTTTTTTTCTCTCGTTTCTGATGTGTAAAAGCTACTTTATTATTATTGATCGGTCATTATGTAGCTGAAAGATTAAAATAAGAGGAAGTATATTTACACATTGGATAGTTCTTCCTAGTCCTGGTTCCAGTTAATGATCCTAGGGACAAAGGACGGAATACAGAAGAGGACCTCTGGCGGCGTTTTCTCGAAGAATGGTCCAGAGACAAAACCTAGACCTAGTTTGATTTCAACCTAGTTCCGGTACTCTCATATCCCAGTTCTCACACCGCTTATTCTACCGATACTTATCGCCTTTTGTTATTTATTAAATGCTTCTTGTTACCTTTCATCTTGGAAGGTCGATGAAAGTAGTATAAGTCATAATATGTTCAAAATATAGTATTGTAGGAAGATAATCCGGGTGGCGGTCAATAAAAGTTTCAAAGTAAAAGAAAACTATTTATTGTTAACCAGGGCTTCGTCATGGCTAAATGAAAAAAACAAGATACCAACGTTTCAGAACTAACAAAATATTAAAAAAAACATTGTTATGTTAATAAAGTATATAAAAAAGAATTAATAATAATAATATTAGGAAGTATACATGTAGGTGACTGGAAACAAGTTACTAATAATTATAAAGGTGTGATAGAATTATAAAAACAGAACTAGAGTAATAAATTGCAGAAAAATACTTGCTAGAACTAGTTAGAAATATGGTAAAGAGGTAGGTGTAAAAAGGTTAAAAGAAGTTGAAATAAATGTGAGGTATAGTAACACGTAAAAGTAAGATATTAAGGAAATAGTTAATTCACCCTTTTTCGGTCCGAATATTTTGCGTAGTGTACGAGGCCACGTCTCGAAGGATAATAGTTTTTTAAATTCTAATTTTTAAGTTTGTGAATAAAAGGCGCGAGCTAAACAGTTTCGAAATTGAAAAATAACAAGCATTTCCCGCCTTCAACCTAGCTTTTATTTCCTCATCAATTTCGTTTTTTCTAGTTACCGTAGAACCTAAATACTTAAACCTATCTACCTGTTCAAATGTATTTCCTCCTATATCTATATCACTGAAATTGCTCGCGTTCCAGTCATTAACCATGTATTTTTCTTTATCTGCATTTATTTCAAGACCTAGTTCCTTACTGGAGTTTATTAACGTAGTTGTATTTAGTTCTATAGTTTCCTTGTCCTCACCTAATAATACCAAATCTTCACCATACCCAAGCACCGCTATTTTACCACCCAAAGTGGTAAAACTTTTTTCGGTATTCATCACACTTTTAATGACGTATTCTTGTCCTAGATTTAATAAGGTAGATGATAAAGAATCGCCTTGTTTTAAATCCGACCTTACTACAAACTTCTCAGAATAATGATTACCGATTAGTACCTTGTTAAACTTTTCGGTCATGCACACCCGTTTGAGATTTACGAACTTCTTTGGTTATAATATAGAAATATATATCCTAAGATCCTATAGATCCTAAATATAGTGATCTTATTAGTAATAAATAATATATAAATACTCTATACTAATTTCTCACTTTTTTTATTATTTACTAGTCTTGTATTTGTAAATATTCTTCTTCTTTAGCTTCTCTCTTTAGTGCCTCTCTGTGTAGAGGAGCATTCAGCCTGGAATTCCATTCTTCTCTATTTCTTCCTATTCCTCGCCTGTCGGAAGTCCTTACCCCTCGCCCTACAATCGGGTATTCATGATGTTGTGTTAAATGTAAAATTATTTAGTATGTTAAATGTTATAAGGACAGGATAGTGAGGAGCTCTATTTAAAGTCATGTTAAATGCATGAGAGCTCCTAGCGGACTTTCTGAACAACTTTGTTTAGTAATCTTTCCATCCAAAACTTCTTGTTATTGGTTACTTCGTTGTTTATTAGGACTAAAACGTGCTAAACACAAGTTTTCAAAGATCTAAGTTTTGACTAAGGTAATTTTTATTATTATTTTTATTACAACATGCCATAAGTGAGTGAAAAGTGTTAATTATGTGAAAGTTTGACTATTGAGTGTTTGGTTTAAAAACGTCCAAAATAATACTAACACAATCAAAACACAAATCTTGGAGCGAGTAACCTAACACAACAAACAAAACGGTGCCGAGCTCAGCTGGTCTGTTGCATGACGTCATTCTCCATTTAACAAACTCTCAACCATGTTATATGTTATATCGTTTTATATATAGGGAGATGGTCAGGGTTGCGGTCAATATTGAAACAAAAATAGTTTACAACTATTTATTTTCCAACGTTTCGCCCCACTTTGCAGGGTTGGTTCAACTTATTTATTTGGACAGCCCTGATGAAGCCCTGCAAAGTGGGGCGAAACGTTGGAAAATAAATAGTTGTAAACTATTTTTGTTTCACTATTGACCGCAACCCTGACCATCTCCCTATATATCAATTTTTACGGTCAACTATATATACATATATATCGTTTTAAATTCGTAAAATAAATTACTATTTCATCTTTTAAATAACTGTTTCCATTTAACTAGCTTTAACATGTTAAACTAAAGCTTATGAATACCCCTAATGTAGTCGAGACATCACTAGGGGGGCTCCTGGGTCTTCTGCCATCTGGGACATATTCCATGGTCTTTAGAGGATCTCTGTGGTCGTCCATCCAGATGGACATGGCCGAACCACTTTAGCAGACGAGTTTCGAGGAGAACTTTCAGTGGGGATGTCTGCAGTTCCTGACGAATCCTTTTATTTCGAACTCGGTACCTTCTTGTTTTTCCAATCGTCCTGCGCATAAATGTGAATCATTTTCCGTTTCATACCGACTACCTTCCATTTACTACAGTAAAGCCGAAAATAAATATATTATTTACATATATATTAAAGACTCTGATTTTGAACATTAATTTGATTATATTTTATGCGAAAATGTAGTTTTCTTAATTAGCTAATAAGATTATAGTGAAGCCTTCCATTTCTCATTTATTAGGGCTGTCGTGAATTAAATATTGACTTGTTCAGGTGGGAATTGAACCCACAACGTTTTGAACGAGGCGTTTTTGTTAAATCATGATTAAAAGAACGTATTTTGTGTGATGTAATATAATTGCTTTCTAATTTCATAATGTAAGTCCATGTGTCAAAGAAATACTTCGGATTAAACAAAGTATATGGTTGGCAGTAGTAAGGGGTATTAGATAGAGATATAAATCTATTTGTTTTGCAAGATCTGAAATTTAAGACCTTTATTCGATTATTAAATATTTACACTCATATCTTAAAATATTGATAACTACATTAGTCTTCACATTCAGCAGATCATTTGGAGCTAAGATGTATTGGGACAAGGCTAAGGGCAAATCCAGGATGAAAATTAGGGAACAAGCCATCGACAATCAGGTTATCAACATTTCAGCATGAAAAAGAAGGATTAAAACAAAATTTTAAAAAACTTATATATAATTGTTGCAGTGTTCTTAGAATTAGTATTTGCTCGAGAAAAAAATTTTTTTTATCAATTCATTTTTTTATTAAGAGGGGGGCTCCCCCTTCTGTCCCCTTCTGTCATCCGCTGGCTACTTCTATGGCTTGTTATTTGGTATTTAATTTTTGGAAATCCATTACAAAAGACTGATCTACATGACAATAATAAGGCCCATCATTGCCCTGTTTCATAATAAAGTACAAACTAATACTATTAGTCTTGTAGATTTATCTTAATTCAATTACACAGGCTTGTACAATATATATACTTATACAACTGTACAATCGTAACTTGTACTTTAGTATTTTTTAATTCCTGTAATATCACTAATAATCATCCCTA
>NW_027108009.1:62667-69837 GCF_000696795.3 Halyomorpha halys | reverse complement strand
ATAATCCTCCTAGGCGTCTGAAAAGAAGATGGCCTCGAGATCTTCTCCTCTAGAAATGTTATTGGAGTTCTATCAGTGGGTAGATTCTCCACATGTTTGTATCATGTCGCTATGTCACCTACCATAAGTAAATAATTTTTAAAAAAATATATACCCTCATCTCATGTGAATGGCTCAAAACTTATAGATTTGGGTTTGGATGGCCATCACTGGACCGATGAATGTTGACGGTGATTGGTTGTATCGGCATCGAACCTTCGGGTTGGCTTATTATTATTATTATTATAACTTCCAATTAGTAATAATAAAGGCGTTTATCCATTCCGTTGGATATGACTACACAGGACGCATTGGAGCTGGCCGGAACTGGCTGGCAGGCGTACCACCTGCGCAGGAAGTCTGGCCACGCTCTGTTGGACAGAGCAATGCCTGCACCTGCCCAGGTACACCACATACAACGATCATGTAGGCTTTAAAGACTGTTAAAGTCTCTCGGTGGCTGTGGACCTCCATTAACTTGATCAGAGCTGTAATATGAACCACTAGAAATTAACAATTTGTGAAATCTATTTCTCAATAACCATTCGATGTACAGATGTCTATTAGCACTCAAATTAAAGCTACTTTAATGTTCTAAGGTTTTTTAGGACGTTTATCTTTGTTGTAGTTGTGGTTTACATGATATTTGCTAAAATAAATTCATTTATTGTTGTTCGGGCAATAAGTTTGATTTATGCAAAAAAAAAATCTCTGGAACAATAAGTAGTTTATGACATGTATCTTTAGCTTAGAAATATTAGCCTTAAAAGAGATATTTACGTTCAATAGTTATCAAGATATAGCTTTTTAGAAAGCAAAATTTCTTTAAAATTAAAAATCTCTACTGAAAGATTAGTAGTTAGTTAATTTATTTTGAGAAATCTATATCTCAGGAACTATGTGACGTACAGATGTCTATTACCACTCAAATTAAAGCTAGTATAATGGACTATAAAGAGGTTTATGACCTTTACCTTCGTGGGAATAGTAGTTTTCATGATATATGCTAAAATAAATTGATTTATAGTTGTTCGGACAATAAGTTTGATTTTTGAAAAACTTCATTTCAGAAACCATTTGACGTACAGATGTCTCCCAGCGCTCAAATTAAAACTAATTAAATTTACTATAAAATAGTTAATAATGTTTATCTTTGTAGGAGTAGTAGTTTTTATGATATTTGGCAAAATAAATTGAGAAAATGTTAATTTCTTGTTGTTTGGATAAAAGGTTTGATTTAAAAAAATATATATATCTGGAATCATAAGACGTACGTTTAACTGCTAGCACTCAAAGTAAAAATAATTTAACTTACTATAAAGTAATTTATGACACAAATCTTCGTAGGCATAGTTGTTTTTATGAAATTTGCATATGAATATAAATTTTTCACATGAAAATTAGTCCGAACAACTATAAATCAATTTATTTTAGCAAATATTTTGAGAACTACTACTCTTAAGAAGGTAACAGTAATACACTACTTTATAGTACATTAAAGTAGCTTCAGTTTTAGTGCTAATAGACACCGGTACACCGAATGGTTTTTGAGATATGAATATTTCAAAATAAATTCACTAACTACTAATCTTTCAGTACATTTTTATGAAATATTGCTTTTCAAAAATATATATCTCGAGAACTATTGGACGTAAATAGCTCTTTTAGGGCTAATATTTCAGCAAATTTACTCTTCTTTAAATAATGTTCTCTTAGATTTTCTAGTGATGTTGGTAGTTTTTAAGATATAGACCTCAGATTGAAAATTAGTGTTTTTTTGAGGTTTCGAAACAGCCGCCCTTTTTTATTCCCCCTACCTATAGTTATTTACGTTAAATAGTTTTCGAGATATAGGTTTTTAAAAAGCTTTTCATAGAAATGTATGGGACGAACTAAAAGATCAGTAGTTACTGAATTTATTTTGAAAAATCTATATCTCAAAAACCATTTGACGTACAGATGTCTATTAGCACTCAAATTAAAGCTATTTTAATGAGCTATAATATGATGTTTATCTTCGTAGAAGTAATAGTTTACATGGAATTTGCTAAAATAAATTGATTTGTAGTTATTCAGACAAATTATCATTTGCCAAATTTATATTCATATGTGAATATCATAAAAACTACAACCCCTACGAAGATAAGTGTGATAAACTACTTTATAGTAAGTTAAATTTCCTTTATTTTGAGTGTTGGCAGGCATATGTGCGTCTTATGAATCTAGAGATATATTTTTTTTAAAAATCCAACATTTTATACCAACAACTAGAAATTAACATTTTGTGAGTTTATTTTGTCAAATATCATAAAAACTACTATTCCTACTAAGATAAACATAATTAACTATTTTGTAGTAAATTTAACTAGCTTTAATTTGAGCGCTGACAGACATCTGTACGTCCAATGGTTTCTGAAATGAAGTTTTACATAAATCAAACTTATTGTCCAAACAACTATAAATCAATTTATTTTAGCATATATCATGAAAACTACTATTCCTACGAAGGTGAAGGTCATAAACTTTTTTATAGTCCATTAAACTAGCTTTAATTTGAGTGCTAATAGACATCTGTACGTCACATAGTTTTATCAAAATAAATTAACTAACTACTAATCTTTCAGTAAATTTTTAGGGAATTTTGCTTTTTTAAAAAGCTATATCTCGAGAACTATTGGACCTTAATAGGTATATTATGGCTCACGTTTCAGAGAATTTACTCTTCTTTAAATAATGTCCTTTTAGATTTTCTAGTGTTGTTAATTTTTAAGATATAGAGCTCCGAATGAAAAATTAAATTTTTTTATCGCTTTTAAACAGCCGCCATTTTTTATTGTCCCTACCTATACTTGGCAGACTCATCAATTTTGACCATTAATTATACATAGTTTTCATTAAAGTAATCAAAAATTGGGGTGAGATAACTGCCTTTTTTCTCCTCTTGGGCCCTTGTACTAATTTGAACAGGTTAAAATTGTGATTAGTGGTATCGACGCCGAATCTTCAGTTTCACTAAGTCTTATTATTACTAACACAGAAGTGACAGAAGTTTATACAATGTTTTCCAGGTGGGTTCAATAACATGTCGCACGCTTTGCTGCCTGGAGCCTGTCTGCTTTACACATAACGATAAACCTGCTTCTTACGCACACAATGCCATGGGAATATCCATGCTTACCATGACTTTGCAAAGGTCACTGCCTTGCCATTCGTCACGTATTTTTTAATGGGAAAGCTTAACTCCGAGTGAATAATCACATCTACAAGTCACATCTTCAGCTTTGTGACTGCGACCGACTCACAAATGGGGAAATGCAGCATTTTTAAAAGTATTTCGCCTTTGCGTGTGTAAAAATTTGTCATATTATTCTACTGGTAACTGACCTTTCTTAACTGGGGCATACACCACTAAAATGCTTCATAATGCACTTTAAGACAACTTAATTATGGAATTAAATCCTATCAAATCACATTTACTCTTCGTCGTAAACCTGCCGACTGCCCAGTATGCTTTAATAATGGCTCTTACCCCTGTAGAACAGATTCGTTATTTTGGACTACACCTTGACAAACGACTAACCTGGAATCTTCACATAAGACTGAAAAGACATGAAACTGTACGCAGATTCCAACTATTACAGCACTTACTAGACAAACGGTCTAAACTTCCAACTCATTACAAAAGACTGATCTACATGACAATAATAAGGCCCATCATTGCCCTGTTTCATAATAAAGTACAAACTAATACTATTAGTCTTGTAGATTTATCTTAATTCAATTACACAGGCTTGTACAATATATATACTTATACAACTGTACAATCGTAACTTGTACTTTAGTATTTTTTAATTCCTGTAATATCACTAATAATCATCCCTATCATGAAAAAGTAAGTATTAGTATTATTACCACACTAGTTTCTACACGTGTACTATCAACTAATACTATTGGCTTTCATTATGAAACAGGGCCCTGGACATACGGAGTTGAGCTTTGGGGTTCCACTAAACCTTCGAATTCCTCTCGTATCCAATCCTTACAATCCAAAATCCTCAATGCTTATTTTGTTACTATTATTTATTTATTTATTTAACACCCTACCCTTCCTATTAAACAATACGGGTGCTCGTGGGTACAACTCACTGCTGCATATGACAAACATTACATACCTGTGCACACAGCTAGCTCTTGCTACAAAATAAATCTTGCTCTTCTACTGAGACCTTGCTGGTGTAGCCATTTTATTTTGTTACTAATAAAACCATCCATAAAGACCTATGTTAAGCCACCTCAATTCGACATAGTCTCCTTGTTGGAAAGCTTAACTAAAAAAAATAAACACTGGCTCGGACAAAACATTTATTCGTAAATTAACTTAAAAGACATAAATTATACATAAATTAAATTGAAAACAAAGAAACCTTTTAATAACAAAAAAATACTCCCTATGAGAACAAATTACAAAAAAAATGGCTAATTACAACTGATGAACTCCGATGGGTCGGGGTCCTGTAGTTCGTGCCGAAAAGGTCGGGGACGACGTTCTGTTCTTAACGTAGGTGGGCCCACACAGCAAACCGCTTCGAAGATCTCATCCAGAAAGGGTCTGGTGACAAGTACAGCGACTGGGCGACTGTAAGTTGGCTACTCGACTGGGCGAGTGTACATGGGCGACGATGTCGACGGGGCGACTGATCTATGGCCACAAATGTCCAATCTATAACACTATAAACGGAGACAGGGCTGCTGAGGACGCTATCCGGGCCACTAATTAGTCGCAACTGCTCTAACAAACAAGATGGTCGGTCCGTAGCTAGGTGACGTAACAATGATCACCCCTAGCAACCGTCTCTATTACTCATTATTAGAAAAATTCTTCACACATTCTTCTTTTATTTTTAAAACAAAAACATACTTGTCATGTGTTAAATTTATTAACAGCTGATTAAAAGAAAACAAAAAAAAAAAGATTTACATTTTAATTAATATACATATACATATATATAGCGTTAACAACCTAAATGTTCCTTATGTAACCGACCTAGCCCGAACCCGATATCATTCCTTCCATTATAAACTCCCTAACCACCCAAACCCACTAGTTTCTAACCTTGCTTCCTCTTCCATTCCTCGCAATCCTCCGAGGCGCCTGAAAAGAAGATGGCCGCGTGACCTTATACTGTAATATGTTTTTAGAGTTCTACTACTGGGTAGTTTCTCTACATGCTGTATCATATCATTATGTGATTATGATTAAATTTACTTGTTGTATTTCTTATACAGTTGTAAATATCAATAAATAAAAAAAAAAGAAAAGAATTATGGAATATTTTGTGTGAATATGTACCAAGACAGGAGTAGAAGCGAGACGAACATGGTTCCTTTATTATTATTTATTTTATTTTTTTAAACCTGTTTATTTGTGTTTTAACTTATTTATTCAATTAATTATTTCTTTTCCATTACAAAATACTGATCTACATGACTATTATAAGGCCATCTGGACATACGGAATTGAGTTCGAAATCCTTCGTAAAATGCTTCTTACTTTGTCACACATCAAGTCATCCATCAGGACCTCGATGTCCCATATGTTGCCGATTTAGCCAGAACTAGATACCAATCCTTCCATGATAAAATTTCCGACCACCCAAACCCACTTATTTCTAATTAGGCCAACCCTTCATCACCTAATAATATCCTACTAGACGTCTTAAAAGAAGAGTGCTTTGAAATCTTCTCCTCTGGAAATGTTATTTGAGTTCTATCAATGGGTAGATTCTCCACATGTTTGCATCATGTCAATTTATCACTAACAGCAGATTTACTTGTTGGGTATATTTTTATTCAATTGTAAATAACAATAAATAAATTATATAAAAAACTAACTTGTTGTCTTTTAAATCTATACATTACTTCTTTTTTTTAAATCTATTTATTTGTTTTCTGTTTTTTTAGTCTAATCTACTGCTGTGACTATTTTCTCTTTTTTTTGTTTTTATATTGCTATCAAATGATAAATTCTTATAATTTGTCTATGGATCAAACATGGATTCCAGATCACTGAAGAGGGGAGGTAGGAGAGATTGAAATCGCCACATAAATGCAATAAGATTGTCAAATGGAATAAAATTGTTAAATAGAGAAAAAAATAATTATAATGTATTGTATTTAGTATATAGACGATTATTGATTGTAAAAGGATAGGGTTGAAAAACAATTGTTCTTATTTCATGCAGTGTGTAAAATATGTCCTATCATGGATTGATTGGTATGCTGTGTGGCTTAATAAAGAATTTTTTCTCTGGAAATTAGTCATTTAAAGTATAGGTATGGTATTGTTATTGGTCTACTCTGAGGTTTAGAATCTCGGGATCACCTAGAAATAAATATTAACTGCTCCATATGGGAATCGAACCCAAAACGTTCCAAACCAAGCGCTCTAGGACCGGCACAACAACGTGCACGGCCGTCGCGTCCATACTCATTCAAAGTAACTAGCGTGTCATTTCATAAAATAAATGCAATGCATATTACATAATACCATACATCTTATCATTATTTTTGATTTTAAAAATTCATTTTTTTTCCAGGTGGGTAGCGTTTTCTGAATTCTACTATAATAATAATCACCATTAAACCATCAAGAGTTCAAAAGGTATGTTTTTATAAATTTATAGATAGTAAATGTTCTTGTTTGTGAAGGGGGTGAGGAGAGGAATCACTTCTTTGTACAACCGTTGTTCTAAAAACAGTACATTGGAACTGAAATCCTTTCATTTTTTTACTTTCCCTTATATCTAAATATATGGAATATATAGTAAACCCAAACCTTGTGATCGGAAAAAAAATTATATTTTCGACGCAAATACTTGAGTCCAATCAACCAAGTATTCCAAAGGGATATGAGTTTGCTTAGCTCAAAAAATCACATGTTTAAGGCAGATGTGTGCCTGGAATGTTACTGCTAATTTTATTTCACTTAATGTTATTATTTTTTCTTCTGTAGTAAGCTATAAATAAGATGCATACATTTTAAAATAATTAGTGCATACACCATGTGAAAAGCATATTATATGCGTACATCGTTGAATTAGTATTAAATAGATGTAATTAGAAATTGTATTT
>NW_027108009.1:56725-62157 GCF_000696795.3 Halyomorpha halys | reverse complement strand
CATGTAGATCAGTCTTTTGTAATGTGTTGGAAGTTTAGTTAATATATATAAAATGTCATTTACAGAAGAAATGAAATGACACTAGAAAAAACGAGAAGAAAAACCGAAAAAAGTAATAATAAACAAAACATAACTGAGTACGGAGAATAAAAAAAATAAATAAAAAAACCGATGATTTTAAACATCTTTATTGATGTTTATTAATCGCCTATCAATTTTGATTATTATGACTTTATGGGTCTATGAATTAAGAATGTTATCTTTTATTCTTTCTTTTTTTTTACAGTCCTGAAATTATGGTGGAAAAGTCGTTACAAATAAATAATAATAAAGGTCTAACGAACCCGAAGGTTCGATGCCGATACCACCAATCGCTCTCTGCATGCATCTTACCAGTGATGCCCCACCAAACCCAATTCCACTAAATCAGTTTGAATGCTATCCTCCGATCTACATTTCGGTCTACCCTCGGATGTTCATCAACATTCATGTTTATCAACATTCTATGGATCTGCTCGTTACTAAGCCCTACAATCTCATAGGCCATCTTATATGCCGTAAAGCTAAAACTTGAATTATATTTATCGGGTGCTGTTCCCTTAACTCAGTATAGTTTAAGGGAAATTCTCCCTCCTAAATTCTCCCGTTTAATTCATCGTTTTTCAGTCCGAATATTTTACGTAATACTTTATTTTCGAAAACCTTAAGTCGCTGTTCATCCCTTAGTGTAAGAGGCCACGTCTCGCATCCATAAAGAACAGTTGTAAGGATAATAGTTTTGTAAATTCTACTTTTTAAGTTTTTCGATAGAAGGCCCGAGCTAAGCAGTTTCGAAATTGAAACATAACAAGTATTTCCCGCCTTCAACCTAGCTATTATTTTCTCATCAATTTCGTTTTTTCTAGTTACCGTAGAACCTAAATACATAAACCTATCTATCTCTTCAAACGTAGTTCCTCCTATATCTATATCATCAAAATTGCCTGTATATCTACTGCTAACCATATATATAGTTTAACCGTATTTATTTCAAGACTTAATTCCTTACTGGAGTTTATTAACGCGGTTGTATTTAGTTCTATATTTCCTCACCCAACATCAGCATATCCAAGCGGCACAAATAAATAGGTTATGTCTATTTGTGTATTTTTGCTGACCGCATCTCCGACCATCTTCTTTTCATATCAATCTACGATCAACTATTAACTCCTCATTAAAATTTTCCAACCTTTCGTCAGTTATCAGTGAGTTAGGTTAGACTTGGCAACGGCCCTATTTTTCAGAGCCTCCTTATTTCGTGATTACTAGTACTTATATATAAAATTAATAATAGATCTATGGTTCCAGAAGTTTAATTAGTGTTGGTTTATTATGACTTTTAATAGCACACCGGTACTATCTACTTCTACCTAAACTATAAATGTATGTAATTGAATGTTCCAAATGCACTGCAGTAACCTTCACGGCGGCCATAAACTCCTTTCCAAATGGCCTGCCGCTGGCTCTGTTCTACCGCTAGATCATAACCTCGTCGGCGGGTTTTATACCTCCCAATTAAAGCAGCCTTTTACTGCGGGTTCATTCCCCAATTCGTGATCGTTAGCGGCGTTCCAGTCAGTACACTCCAGGTTACTGTCTAGCTCTCAACAGGTTCAACTGGACTATTATGTTTGAACCACAAATATATAATAAATACGAATTATATATGTTAATTATTGCTTTCTCTTCCATTCCTGACAATCTCCCGAGGTATCTGAAAAGAAGATGGACTCGAGACCTTCTAATGTAGAATTATTATTTGAGTGGTACCTGTAGGTAGCTTCTCTACACGCCTGTCTCATATCATGATGATCTTACATCAAATTTACTAGATGTATTGTTATGTAAATACAATTGTAACTGTTATTAAATAAATAAAAAAACAAAGTGTGTTAAATGGAAAAGTTTGAGTTGAATCGAGAGATATTTCCTTCTTTTAACATGTTAAAACGATATAACATTTAAAATGATTGAGAGTCTATTAATGTGTCTGCTAATTGGAGAATGACGTCATCCTACAGACCAGGTGAGCAACATTTTGTGTGTTGTCATTTAGGTAGGTTAGTTGCTCATAGTTCGTATTGTTTTTGTTTTGGACGTTTTAAAAAAGTCGAATAAAGTAATGTATAAAAATAATAATTAAGTAATTTAAAAAAATAAAATAAAAGAGGAAAGATGATATGACGAAGCTGATGAGGATTTTATTTGGTAAAAGGAACAAGGCCTCAAGACAAGTTTCCCAGAAAATCCGCTAGGAGCTCCTCTGCATCTAATATATAACATGGACTTTAAATTAGACTACAATGAGCATATAATGCTAACATTTATCATGTTAAAACTTTTTACATTTAACACTTCATGATTCCCCCTTATATCAGAAATGTCTTAAATTATAAAGCTTCTGATAACATTGTTTGTTTCGTACGTAAAAGTTCAATCACAAGGTTATAACATAAAACAATTAGACTTTGTGTGACAATTTTAATTTGTTTGTTAATAGAAGAAGTACTTAAGTTATAAAATCAAAATGCTTTTATTTCCAATTAACTGCAATTATAACTAACATCGTATTTACATTTTCATTTGTGGCATTGCTATCATATTTTCAAGATTTATTTGGTAGTTGGTAATACTAAAGATTCGAGATATTTCTAACCAATTTGGTGCCCATTTTCGAAAAAGTAGTGAAATTGCGACAATTTAAATTTATGACCAATGTGGAAGAAAGGAATCCCATCGGATCTCGAAAACTGACTGTGGAATGTTGTCTTGCTAATCCGCCCCTAAATCTCAGGCATCTCTTATCTTAATTATAACATCTACTTATATCAAGCTACATTATAACTCTCAACTAAAATGTTGTATTGGTATGGAATAATATCGATATAAATTAAGAATAATATCGAGTTCCTCGTTTGGAATTTTTTTTTTCTTCTCATGTATGGGTGACATAGGTTTTTCCATAAAGCTATACATTAATTAATTATATTGTATGAAATATCTGTTGAACAGTTTTTCGAATACCTTTGTTACTGTTATTAATTATTTATATATCTGATTTACGTATATAGTATTTCTTTTTTCGTTGGCTCTACTGTGAATCTTTGACTGCCCAAACCAGCATACTCCATGTCTACCTATCTTGGGCTACTGCTGTCCAGTTTTCTCTATGCATCGTTGTTGATTCTATCTATCCACCTGATTTTGGCCTCCCTCGTGGTCTCTTGCATACTGTACTTGCATTCATTGTTATGTAGAGGCATCCTGTTGGATTACTTAGAGCCACATGTTCCACGCATCTTAACCTCCTTGCCTTCATATCGTCAGATATTGACTGATCAGTCTGCAGTTCACTGTTAGTTCTTCTCCTCCATTCTCATCCTCAAATCTCTCGATTCTGCTTTCTTGGGTGCCTGTTAGACAATGCTCAAGTGTACCCCAACAGTTTAGATCTACACGATGAAAATTCAGTGCAGCTCATCATACTACTACATAAACTATTTAAAATGCCGCTCTCGCTACAGAGCTGCATCGGAAGGTTGTATTTAATACTTTAAGATAAGTGTATTTTGTGCAGATAGTTATTGCGAATTTCATGATTTCTTCTAAGTCTAATAGAAGTTTTTATTATGTCTTACCCTATGTTTGGTAGAGAAAACCACGGTTTTCGAAAGATATAAGCAAGTATAGCAATGGCTTGAATATTTTTTTTTATTCTTATTTTAAACAAATTTGATCCTTTTTTTCTCTCAACTTTATTCTTTACAACATTTCCAACGTTTCGACCCTCAGGCCATTCTCAATGATACCTTCATATTGATGTCATTTTCCTTTTTCAAACCTTAAAAATGCAGGCTAATTGCCTTTGTCCACTTTTGCAAACCACTCTTCTTTCCTTCATTTACATTTGCAAACTCTAATGCAGCAATAATCTCTCCCTCAAAGAGTTTGCAAATGTAAATGAAGGTAAGAAGAGAAGTGGTTTGTAAAAGTTTAAATCTTTTCTTTTTTTTTTAATTATTTATTTATTGTAATTTACAACTGTACAAAATAATACAATAG
Organism: Halyomorpha halys; assembly: GCF_000696795.3. Classification (NCBI taxonomy): domain Eukaryota; kingdom Metazoa; phylum Arthropoda; class Insecta; order Hemiptera; family Pentatomidae; genus Halyomorpha; species Halyomorpha halys. The sequence goes on along the minus strand of NW_027108009.1, from coordinate 58,056 downwards.
GCAAATATGTAGTATGTTTCATATACACTTGAAAATCTTTAAATTAGAAGGTCCCGTGTCCATCTTCTTTTCAGACGCCTCGGAGGATTATCAGGGATTGTTAAGGATGAAAGATTAAGAATTAATGGGTTAGGATGGTTAAGGAGTTTGGAATGAAAAGACGCATATCTGTTTTGGGTCAAATCTGCAACGACTGGGATGTTATGGTCTATTAAGTTTATTTGTGACGTAATAAGGAGCATCAACGATTTTACGTAGGATTTTGGATTGTAACGATTGGATGCGGGAAGAATTTGATGGTTTGGTGGAGCCCCAGAGCTCAATTCCATATGTACAAATTGGTCTGATTATTGTAGTGTATACTAAAATTTTGTAGCGAATGGGAAGTTTAGAGCGTTTGTCAAGTAAGTGTTGTAGCAATCGGAATTTACGAGCAGTTTCTTGTCGTTTCAGTCTTGTGTGTTGATTCCGAGTAAGTCTCTTGTCAAGATGGAGTCCTAAGTATCGAATCTGTTCAACAGGTGTTAGTGGTGTATCTAGAAAGGATAATGTAGGACAGGAGGGCAGAGGTTTACGACGGAGAGTAAAGGTGATCTGGTGGAATTTTTCAGGATTTATTTTGATTCTCCAGTTTTTACACCATTCTTCAATAGATGTTATGTGTGCCTGTAGTGTTTGTGACGCATTAGTTGGGTTGTTAAGTTTAAATATAAGAAAAAAATTAAAAGAAAAGGTTATATGGTACAAAGACAATTAGCCTGCATTTTTAAGATTTGAAAAAGGAAAATGACATGAATATGAAGGTATCAATGGCCTGAGGGTCGAAACGTTGTAAAGAATAAAGTTGAGAGAAAAAAAGGATCAAATTTATTTAAATTAAGAATAAACTAAACCACTCTCAAACAAGAATATATAAAATAATTAATCTAATTTTTTTTAATTCATGTCTCGTGGCACCTTCCTCTCCCCTCCCCCCAATCTACGACAACTCTTTTCTACCTATCCTCCACACAAGTATCTTTATTGACTCGTATAGTAGATACGGTGATAACGGGCCCGATACACTGAATGCAAAAACCATTCCATCCAATAATATGGTTCCACTCCACGGGTGGCCGTCCAATAACAATGAATAAGCCATTTCATGAATATTAAGATCCATTGTGAAATGAAAAAGTGGTGGATGATCTGGGAACTGGTCCCGTTAGATCACTTCCCGCCGGCAGGTGTATGACGCTCATTAGCTCCAGTGTAATAGCCATTGTTCTTGCCATTAGCTCCAGTGTAATAGCCATTGTTCTTGCCATTAGCTCCAGTGTAATAGCCATTGT
>NW_027108009.1:36002-55935 GCF_000696795.3 Halyomorpha halys | reverse complement strand
CATTAGCTCCAGTGTAATAGCCATTGTTCTTGCCATTAGCTCCAGTGTAATAGCCATTGTTCTTGCCATTAGCTCCAGTGTAATAGCCATTGTACTTGCCATTTCGCGAGCTCGAGGGCGATTTAAATGCAAGCGACGCAATGACTATGAGTCGCTGTTTCCTCTTGATAGTACACTTTGCCACGAATGCATTTGCATTTATTAACGGCTATCGGATATGTGCGGTATCTTTAAGCGCCTGTAACGTTTCAAGTTATTTGGGATTCACAGTCAGCTGGTGTATTGGATATGAACCTCAGGTCAGATGTACGTGACTTTTAGATAGGTCCTTGGAACATTTGAAGGCACAACATTGCTAAAATACGAGAAGTTTATGAAAGAAATATTGCTTTATATAATAATAGATTCCATATACAGGAGGCCCAAGCAATGAAATCAAGTGCAGAGTGCAAATATTTTTATTTGTAATACCTTTATTGAAATTTACAACTGTATATTATATAATACATTGAGTAAATTTTATCTTTGATAAAATGGAGTGTTACAGGCGTATAGAGCAACTACCCATTGGTAGCACTCTAATGACATTTTACATTAGCTGGTCTCGTGGCCATCTTCTTTTCAGGCGCCTCGGAGGATTGTCAGGAATGGAAGAGGATGCAAGGTTAGAAAATAGGAGATTTGAGTGGTTTGTAATGGAAGAAGTGATATCTGGTTCGGGTTAGATCGGTTACATAGAGAACATTGTGGTTCCCTTCATGTATGATTTTATTTATGACAAAGTAAGGAGCATTGAGGATTTTACGAAGGATTTTGGATTGTAAGAATTGGATACGAGAGGAATTTAGGTCTAGTGAAGCCCCAAAGCTCAACACCATATGTCCTGATTGGCCTTATTACTGTCATGTAGATCATTCTTTTTTAATGTGAGTTTTAACCGTTTGTCTAGTAAGAACTGTAATAGTCGAAATCGACGAGCAGTTCCCTGTCTTTTCAGTCTTGAGTGAGGATTCCAGGTTAATCGTTTGTCCAAATGTAGTCCAAGGTAGTGGATCTGTTCGACAGGGGTAAGAGTAACATTATTAAATGATACTGTAGGGCAGTCGGTAGGTTTACGACGAAGGGTAAAGGTTAATTGGTGGGATTTGTTGGAATTTATCTTAATTCTCCAATTACGACATCATTCTTCGAGGGCTGTGATATGGGATTGGAGAGTTTGGGATACAATTAATGGGTTATTATTAATTGCTAGCACACTTGTGTCATCGGCATACGTGGTGAGGATAGTGTTAGGATTGGTTGGAATGTCAGCTGTATAGACGCAAATAATCTTAAACATATTTTATTGCACACTTGAAAACGCATCTGACAGTTCTAAAACACATACTAATTACCTAATAAATTAAAAAAATTAACGAATTATGTCTACTTTTCTGTTTTTTTGCTTGGAGAAGAAACTTCACTAACTTCATTTCGGAAATAATCATCAAGAGCCAAATGACGAACATTGCAAGACCTGGACATTCATTAATTGTTAAGCAATAATTTTATTTTTCTGTAATGCATTTTAATAGAATAATTTTGAGTCGTTCCTGAGGATAGCTTGTTAGACCAAAACGTAGTAAAATAATTAATAAAGTCGTGATGAAATATTACCAGTCCAACTTAATTCTAAATTTAGTACCCGAATAAATGAAAATATTATTTGATAGTGACCAGAATGGCTCAGTTATAAGGCATAGTGCTGCCAATCCGGTTGTGACAGATAATTATTTCTGTCACTGTAGCTGTGAGTCAATCCTGTGGATTCGGGAACCCTCCGGGTTCCACCCAGTCTCAGAAGGTGGGTAGGTAACCTTAAATGGGTAAAAATCTGGCGGTATAGAATGATTTCGACCAAATCAACTCCTTTCACAACCATTGATCTAGAACTATACGTATTTACAAAGTACTGTTCCATCTGACGCTTTATAGGTTATATTATTATATGTTTTTATTGAAACCAAAGTGCTGTAATTCTGTTCGATAAAATGTGTTCAAGTACATCACATAAGTAAATATCTAAATCTCTGTAAATTCATGAACTTGTTATTAATATCTGCCGACAGGTTTATTATCTTATCAGAGAGAGATATGGAAAAGGTCAATTGCTCAAGGTATTATTCTCACGTACTTACACACCTTCCTAGTATTATTTCATTATGTAACATAAATAATTTATTTTAGTATCAAATAATTTAGAATAATAATCACTTAAAATATAATTTTGAATGATATATAAATTATTATGTGAGCATAATAAATATTATTACTCTAAAAATAAATAAGTGATTACGAACTATATGGAATATGTTTGATAAACATTTGTTATTATTTAAATATTAAAAATTATAATGGATTTTAAACAAATTAAAATTTGTGAGGGTGTGGTAAAAAAAGTAGTCCATCTTTTGCTTACATGCTTTCAGTAAGGTGGGTGTCTAACTTCGTTCATCATTTTCACTTTTTCTTGACTTTTAGTTTTATTCCCCTTTTGATGTATTATAGTATGTATTATTGGATTATAGTATATGTATACTATATTTTTATATTTCTTTTTTCTGCGGGAAATGCATGTTATTTTTCAATTTCGAAACTGCTTAGCTTGCACTTTCTATCAAAAAACTTAAAAATTAGAATTTAAAAACTATTATCCTTCCCACTGTTCTTGGTGGAGGCTAGATGTGGCCTCTTACACTAAGGAATGAAATGCACCTTAAAGTTTTCGAAAATAAAGTATTACGTAAAATATTCAGACCGAAAAAGGATGAATTAACGGAAGAATTTAGAAGATTACACAACACTGAATTAAGGGACCTAAACCCGGTAAATATGATTCAAGTTGCGGCATGGTAGGTTGTAAGATGGGCGTGTTAGGTTGTAGGGTTTAGTTACGAGCGGATTGCTAAAATGTTAATACAAATTGAACCGACGGGTAAACGGCCGAGGGGTAGACCGAAACGTAGATGGGAGGATTGCGTTAAAACTAATTTAGTAGAATCAGGTTTGGAGGGGCTTCACTGGAAGGATGTATGTAGAGAGCGATTTGTGGTATCAGCATCGAACCTTCGGGTTCGTTAAACATTTATTATTATTATCAGTTTTGTGCTCAAGTTATGAATTTGAGGTTGGGAACCAAGTCCAACCACCTTCATATTATATTTATTTAATTTTATTTTTTAAACATTTAAAATCACACTATGCTTGCTGTATCTAAGAGAACCGCCAGTTGAGCCTCCCTTAGCACATCAACAAGCACTCCCAAACCACTCACTCCTGCCACTGTGGATTTTGGTACGAGACCAATGGTGGATATAATGACTGGAGTAGTGGTAACTCCCTCCAAATGATACAGTTCCTTCAATTCAATCCCCAATTCCTGATATTTCCTTAGTTTTTCTCCCACAGTAAAGTCTATATTATTATCGTTACTGATCCCGAACATCAATTAATTTAATTTTTTTTTCTTAAATCTATAATTTAATATAATAATAATATATTATTATTATTACATAAATATACTTGCTTCTTTTGACTACGAAGTTTTTTTGCAGTAAATAAAACAATCAAGCAACTGATACGTTTAGATTATTTTGTTAAAGAATTTATAAGCCATGATAATCTTCCTAAAATAATTCTCCTTGAAAATTGCATATTTCTTTCTTGGAGGGAATAATGAAGACTCATTCCTGAGTTCTCATTTCCGAGCTCAGAAATACATCGGTAAAGCCCCAACTATTTTGGGCTCCATCAACTAATGACCCTATGATTCAGAGAGGAGGCACAGGACTGTAATCGGGAAACACTGTGTAGTCACACAGCGGTGACCACCGTGTCGACATGGGCGGCTGCACGAAACAGTCTCGTATTAGTATTAGAGCTCTGGTGTCTGCAAGGCCTCGTAGGTGAGTGAGTAATGTCCTTTCTAAATAGAAGAGTGTGCAGGATCTCATCTGTTCTTATTAATAATTAAAGATTTCGTTAATTTCTATATTATTTGTATGGAATATAAAGAGTAAATAATGTGTTGTTAATAAAATTAATATTAATTTGGACCTTTGTAATTATTAGTTTATCTTCATTTCAAAAAGTCTTCTTTATCTCCTATCGAACTTAGTAGTTTCTTCATATTTCACTAGTAGTATAACTTTTTTTTTTAAATTTTTATTTATTGCTATTTACATCTATACATTATAATACATTTAGTAAATCTGATCTAAGTTAAATTGGAGTGCTACAGGCCTGTAGAGAAACTACCCATTGGTAGCACTCTAATGACATTTTATATTACCAGGTCTCGTGGCCATCTTCTTTTCAGGCGCCTCGGAAAACTGTCAGGAATGGAAGAGGATGCAAGGTTAGAAACTAAAGGGTTTGAGTGGTTAGGAAGTTTATAATGGAAGGAGTGATATCTGGTTCGGGCTAGATCGGTTACATAGGGAACATTAAGGTCTTTATGTATGATTTTATTTGTGACCAAGTAAGGAGCATTGAGGATTTTACGAAGGATTTTGGATTGTAAGGATTGAATACGAGAGGAATTCGAAGGTTTAGTAGAGCCCCAAAGCTCAACTCCATATGTCCAGATTGGCCTTATGTAGATCAGTCTTTTGTAATGTGTTGGAAGTTTATACCGTTTGTCTAGTAAGTGCTGTAATAGTCGAAATCGACGAGCAGTTTTCAGTCTTGTGTGAGGATTCCAGGTTAATCGTTTGTCCAAATGTAGTCTAAGGTAGCGGATTTGTTTGAATGGGGTAAGTAGTATAACTTAAGTTGAACTTAAATCATCCCGAAAACGCCTCTTTCGATTTTTTTCTAACTTTTAATTGATATTTACAACTGTATTAAAAATATACACAATAAGTTAATTTGATGTTTGTTGTACATTATATACTTTCCGGCCCGACCCGCCCCACTAAGACAACCAGGGAGCGAATATCCTATATCACTTTTCAAGTATTTGCTTAAAACAGGTAGAGGAAACTTTAAGATAGTTTAATAGAGCTATATTTAAAAAGCGCCTAAAATTGGAAAACGGCGTGAATACAGATATGCCGAGAATCTATCCATTGATAGAACTCTAATAACATTTCTAGTGGACGAGATCTCGAGGCCATCTTCTTTTTAAACTTCTAGGAGGATAATTACGTAATGAAGGAGAAGTTAGATTAGAAACAAGTAGGTTTGGGTGGTTAGAAATGAAGAATGGAATATTAAGGTTCTAATGGATGACTTGAGTTGTGGCAAAGTAATTACGAATTTGTGAAGGATTTTGGATTGGATGTGAGTGCAATCGAATGGTTTTAATATCGCTAAAATTTAAGCACCATGATTATCACATTTAAATTTTTTTTTTTATAATTTATTTATTGTTATTTACAACTATATAAAAATATGTACAAGTAAATTTGCAGTTAGTGATACATTGACCTGATACATACATGTGAAGAATCTACCCATTATACTACAATAATATTGCTAGAGAAGATCCCGAGGCCATCTTCTTTTCAGACGCCTAGGAGGACTATTAAGTAATGAAGGAGAAGCCAGGTTAGAAACAAGTGGATTTGGGTGGTTTGGAAGTTATCAAGGAAAAAATGTTATCTGGTTCTGGCCAAATCGGCAACATGGATGACTTGATTTGTGACATCAAGGATACATGTGAGTAAGGAACATTAAGGATTTTAGATTGTAAGGATTAGATTTGGAAAGAAATTTTAAAATGTAGAAACGTTATTTGTTACAAATAGAGACATTTCCCATAAGCTATTTCTTTGTATTTTTGAGGTGTAGATAGTTGACCGTAGATTAATGATTTGAGAAGTTTGTCGGGGGGTGCGGTATGCAAAGAACAACATAAATAAACAAAACCATATTTATTTATTTTATGCCGACGCAGTTGCAGGCCTACCTTCTACGCCATAACCCCTGATGAAGACCTCAAACTCAGGTCGAAACGTCGGCATAAAATAAATAAATATGGTTTTGTTTATTTATGTTGTTCTTTGCTGACCGCACCCCCCGACAAACTTATCCTATCAAAAAAGGCAATTCTTCCCCGCCGGACCCGCCCCGCTATCGGCAAAAATTCTGGCTGAACTGATGAAGAAATATTTTTTTGTTTTTTTTAACTGACCCCCACTCTCCCTTTCCCCTCGACCATCTTCTCCATTTAAAATTACTAAAGTAGTGAAATTACCGTAAAATAATCGGAGATTATATCTTTCGATAGAAATAATAAAAAAATTTCAAAACTGATGGGCATGTCAATGGGAAGTTTTTTCGCTTTCTTGAAAAATTTCTAAATGTGGATGCAGCTAGTTTAGAAGCTAGACGCCTCAAATATACTATGTTTTTATATAAAATTAACCCAAGCAATAGATGGGTTCCTGGGTCTCACTCCTAGGTAGTACCTTCCGTGAAGGTTTTGCGGTAGAACTTTATAAACTGTTTCGTTCCCAATTAGTCTCGCTTCAGGGTTAACACACGCACTTTGGTGAAGTTGAAATTGCAATTTTTTTCCCCCTAAATGAAACTTTTCGATTAACTACTTTTTGTTTTTGTTTTCGGAGAGTTTTTCTTGTATAGGGAATGTCTGTTTATGTTAACACTGAATTTAGTTCCTGTTAAACTTTCAGTTAGATGTAGTTCAGTTCTAAATGTACTTAAATACATAATGTAAATTTGAAGAATATTAATTTTTTTTAAAATAACTTTATAACTTATCTCTATTCATAATTAAGAACGATTTTAAAAAACAAATTTGTTTTGTTTTGATTATAAATATAAAATCTTATTTCTTTATTTATTAATATTTTTATTTTATGTATTTATTCTCTCCTTATTAACGTAGTTTCCGTCTCTTTTTTTCTCTTATATCTACTTTTTTATGTCTCCTGTTCATTTTAAATATAATGCTCTGTCATTTCTTTATATATATACACAATTTTGTTCGTCTAATTTAAAAGTGTTATAAAAAATGTGCCTCTTACATGAACCATGTAAGGCCCAACAGGCCGATCTAGTATTAAATAAATAAATTTAAAAAAATATAGTTTGTACCTTCAAAGTTTATGTTTAATGTTTGCAAATGTAAATGAAACAAAGAAGAGAAGTGGTTGATACAAGTTTTAAATTTAAAAAATAGTTATATAGAAGAAGTTATAGATGGGACAAAGGCAATAAGCCGGCATTTTTAGGAATTATAAAAGAGAAAATGACAACAAAGTAAAGGTATCCTTGAAAATGACATGAGTGGTCGAAACGTTGGAAGGTTTTAAAAAGAATAAAGTTGAGAAAAAAGGATCAAATTTGTTTTTAAATAAACTAAACCACTTTCAAACAAGAATATATTAATAAAAATTAATCTAATAGTTTGTTCATTTTTATTTAATTTTTCACTTGTATTTACATGATTTTCAACACCAGCTTAATTTATTTTCTTATAATCTTATTGTCTTATGTTTACAACATAGTTTTAGTGGTTTTGTATATTTTCAGTCCTGATGAAGCCCTGCAAGGTGGGTTGAAACGTAGGCAAATAGTTGATTACCATTTTTAAATAGTTGATAACTGTTTTTTGACCGCATCCCCACTATCTCCCTCAAATTTACTTTATTGTAGGAAGATAGTCCGGGTGGCGGTCTATAAGGTATCAAAATAGTAATAGAAAACTATTTATTGTTGACTTAGATAGCATATAGTATTTTAAAATAAATTATAAAAAATCTTAACCTTCCTAAGGGTTAACTGAGGAAGTGGGGAAATTTTCTACCTGACCCTCCCTTCCTCATTCTGTTACCTCATCTTCAATCAGACAGGTAGTTCCATACAATCTTTCCCAAAGGTGAGGAATCATATGGCCATCTTGACCAGTGCATCACATCTGCATATGATGTGATATGTTGTCTCATCATCCATTCAACAAAATTTCCAGATTTGTGACTCTGTCAATCTCATTTTATAGAGATGCTTATTCAGCTGGTAGTGTCCTGCAGTATATAATCCTGTCACCCATCTTAAGGTACTCTTGTTCATATTAGGAAGTGTGTTACTTATTTTTGTGCCGGAGCCTTTGAGGAACATCCAGGACTGCTTTTGTCTTCTTGTGCTCCTCCAGAATAACCCAGCCTTAATAAATAATTGAAAACTATTTTTGTTCTTTTTGACCGCAACCCTGACCATCTTCATCATATTTTAAATTATACGTTCAACTATTTTTATATATAATATTTCTTCTTTAATTTCGTATAAAATATTTTTCATATTAAAAATAAATTTCAACGTTTTGTTTATTTTTTCTTTCTATTTTCACGACTGATGAGGTTGCAAAATCCCTATTCCATTCTTCGAAATGCTCTGTTCCAAAAGTACTGGACATGGATAATTTCCAGTAGCTGGATAATGAAGAAGTTGCATACAGTGAGTCAGCGAGAAAGACTAGTGAGTCAGGGGAGTGTACACAGTACTCAGCAGTTCCTTACAGTCTCATTAGTGTTATCTCTCTTGGCATCGCTCTCCTCGCTCGTGTAGTATCTTTAGGTTTTTCTCACCTATGTTTTTTTTTAAAACACTACTTGAAATTAATTCTCCCTTGTTTCAGAACAGATTTTTTGCCTTCATATATTCTTCACGGCGGCGAAACTTTCTCGTACTATTGTTGCAAATGATCCTTTCAGTTGAAAGTTTGACAATCTACAATTTCAACTACTTTCATAAAATAAAGAAGATGGTCAAGGGGGGAGGGGTGCGGTCAGCAGAAAAAACATAAATAAACAAAAAAATATTTATTTGTGCCTCGGACCTGATTTTCAGGTCTTCATTGAGGAGTATTAAGCAGAGATTCTGGATAAACTGTAATTTCATAAAAGTACTTTTAATAATACAGTGTAATCTCCGTATTCCGAACTAATTGCTGAGGGGAGGGGTGTTTATATAACTGAAAAGTTTGGATTAATGTAAGTTTAACGAAAATGGTATAAAACAATTTAACAATATAACTGTATTTTTTTGGATATTTGGCAATTTGAAATTTTGAAAAATTAATCTTTTTTAAAGAATTTGGTGTTTTTTTTTCAGTCAGGTTCTATGAGTGTTATAACATCTCTGGCCATCCGACGTAATTTGTGATGCAAGAGATCAGACGCAAGAGTTTTGTTTTCTTTTACATACCCAATAATGCTAAACGATGATGTAATTTGTTAGGATTATAACATAGTTTATTTATAAGTCAAAAAATACAAATAAAAATAAACCAAATACTTTTTGTATGGATTTATTTAAAATAACAACAAAAAATTAGTTCACCAACAAAATTTGTATTATACATATTTCTGCTATTAATTAAATATTATTTATACACTAGATACTCTGTATTTTTAATTCCAATAAAATATATTATGAAACTTTCGTGCGAATTAAAACACTCAATATTGGAATATATTCGTTTTTTACGGTGATTACATTAACTTGCCTACAGATCGGGAAGTTAAAAATGTTCTTCGAATATGTGCACTTTTATTTAAAAACAAAAAATGTTATTGCGTGCTGAGTTTTCGCAAAAAAAATTAATTTGGATTATTGGATTGTTCGGAGTACTGAAGTCTGGATAACCGAGATTACACTGTATTTCTCTTTTCAGAATTTTAATATTTTTCGTTTGTAAAAGTATGTCAGGAATATAAAAATATAACAGTTAAATTTACATTTTACTCTTAACTATTTATTGAATGCTAGATTACAAGTGAATAAATATTGAAAAACTAAGAATGATTTTAGGGAGTTAGTCATCCTGTTAACTGAAATTCTCAAGTATAGGTTTAGTACAATTTAAAAAATAAAGAAATAAAGTGAGTAAAGACATGTTACGGTACAGTATTTTTCATATCAGCCACCAACAGCTCTCATAGTTGCTTGTCATCTACTCAAGTATCCAGAGACTAATAATGTCCATTTTGCACAAAGGACCGAAATAAAATTTAAAAAATGTGAATAAAATTTCCACTCTGCTTTATAGTTTTTTTTAATATGTCACCTAAAAATTTATCATACATATACTTGTATTTGTATTTAAATGTATTCTTATAAATACATGGGTGTAAAGATTGTAATTTTTTACTTTTCGTAAAGGACGCCGCTCTCCAGACTTTACAGTGGTACATCAGTATTGGTCTGAGAATTTTTTTAAATATAAGAATAGTTGTTTCTGGTTTTAATTTTGAATTTCTATTTAAAATAGGATATATCATTGCTAACCTTGCGTAGGTTTGAGTTAGTTTGATGTTGATATGGTGGTTCCAGGCCTGTTTCACTGCCAGTCCATTTCACATTTTTACCTTTCAGGATTAGTTGTGGCCTGGGTTCAAATCGGACTATGGCTGATAATTATTTATTCGGTTACGTTAGCCGTGAGTAAACACTGTAGGTTTGGTAACCACACTCAGCCTCCATAAAATGGGCACCCATAATTAAGGAAAATCCTAGCGGTTGAGCGTGATCATAAGCAAATAACCTCCTTGCACATCAGTTGTTCAAGAACATGTTTTTTTTTAGTGGATATTGTCAAATTGGGGGCTAGGTTCTTAAATGTTCATAAAAATTAAAACTTTATTGGTTGACTTGAAAGATTCTATTGGCCTCTTGTAGCATTTTTTTCACTGCTCCTTTATATGATTATATTATATTTATCATATGTTCAATATGTCACCTATATCAGCTATTCAGACGAATTCATTTTATTTCCGTTGTGATCGTAGACTTGCCACTACATTATAATATTATTGACAGTTATATAATTGTAACAACTTGCGATTTTCTCTTGAATTCGAGAGTGAAAGAGTTGGATTTGACCTCGCCCTCAACACCCGGACTCCTTTCCTTTCTACCGGGTAAATAGAGCAATGAGACGAAGAATAGAGAAATGGAGCCGATTTTCCAGAAAGTGTCAGCAAAGATCGCTCCGAAGACAAATTACTAGAAAGTAGATCTGGGAAACATCGCTTAACAGAACGGCCACATCTTCGAAACCTGGGGTGTTTCCTGTCATTAAGGAAATCTTTAACTATTTCCTTCCAGGAACTCATGAAGATGCTGTGGTTTTATTGTTGCGAAGTGTCCTCCGAAGGCTTCTTGAATAATTGTGAAATCTCTAAATTTAGAATTGTTTTTCAACTCTTCGTCTTAGAAAAGAATACCTTAAGACTGTATGAATTTTTTGCCTTTATATTCAAAACAGTTTGTCTGAGTGATTACTTTTTTTTTTTTTTTTAATTATTTATTTATTGATATTTACAACGGTATACATATATATATATATACATCAAGTAAATTTGCTGTAAGTGATATTATGACATGATAAAAACATGTGGAGAATCTACCCATTGATAGAACTCCAAAAACATTTCTAAAGGAGAAGATCTCGAGACCATCTTCTTTTCAGACATCTAGGAGGATTATTAAGTAGTGAAGGAGAAGCCAGGATAGAAACGAGTTGGTTTGGGTGGTTGGGAAGTTTATCATGGAAGGATTAGTATCTGGTTCTGGCCAAATCGGCAACATAGGGGACATTGAGCTCCTGATGGATGATTTGATTTGTGACAAAGTAAGGAGCATTAAGGATTTTACGAAGGATTTTGGACTGTAAGGATTGGATTCGAGAGGAATTAGATGGTTTAGTGGAGCCCCATAGCTCAACTCCGTATGTCCAAATAGGCCTTATAATATCATGTAGATCAGTCTTTTGTAATGGATTGGAAGTTTGGACCGTTTGTCTAGTAAATGTTGTAATAGTCGGAATCGACGAGCAGTTTCCTGTCTTTTCAGTCTTGTATGAGGATTCCATGTCAGTCGTTTGTCCAGATTTAGTCCTAAGTAACGGATCTGTTCAACAGGAATGAGTGGGGTATTATTAAAAGATTCTGTAGGGCAAGACGAAGGTTTACGACGAAGGGTAAATGTGATTTGTGTGAGTGATAACTTAAAATATATTTTTCTTGTATAAAATGTAGTTTCATCGGTAGTATAAATTTTGGGTATTGATGTATGTACTTTCAATCTATATTACTTTTAAGGTACACGATTCGAATGACATCTGAAGTATCACTATTCATTTAAAGCAACTCCATCGTCTCTAGTTTAACCTGCCCTTGGTATAAAAAACAAAACAAAAAAAAAAAAAAATATATATATATATATATATATAATAAAAATCAGTGTATATCCTCTTGAGTTTTCACACTTCACCATAAAATGTCTAAGGTCTCAAGAATAGCAGTGGATGCTCCTTAGTTTTTAAGAAATATCCAATTTCATTGGGAACTAGAAATGTAATCAATAGACGACTTCATCAAACAACTGTTCATAAAATTTTACTCTCAGTTACCGACAACTAATGGAGCAGTAACCTACAACTTGGGAAATCCAACCTCATCTCGAAGACTGAAGCCCAGGCTAATGCAGAACACATTTTTAAAAATTCTATGTTTATTTTTTCTATTATTGTCATTACTAATATTTGATTTATTATTTCTCTTCCTCGTTTCCTCATATTAACTTTTTTTCCCCCATTAGAAGTCAAAATTTTATATAATAAATTTATAAATGTCATTGTTATCATTGTCTTGTTATTAAATTAACTTTTTTTTCACTCTTCTTAGGAATTATTATCTTTATGTATTTATTATTTCATTTTGCTTTTTATTTAAACGGTCTAAATTCCCAATCCATTACAAAAGACTGATATATATGACTACTATTAGGCCTATCTGGACATATGGAGTTGGGCTCCACTAAACTCCTCTCCGAATCCAATCCTAATAGTACAAAATCCTTAATGCTCCTTACTTTGTCACAAATTAAGTCATCCATCATGACCTCAATGCCCCATATGTTGCCGATTTGGCCAGAACCAGATACCAATCCTTCCATAATAAACTTCTCAACCACCCAAATCCACTTGTTTCTAGCCTGGCTTCTCTTTCATTACCTAATAATCCTCTTAGGCGTCTGAACAGAAGATGGCCTCGGGATCTTCTCCTCTAGAAATGTTATTGGAGTTATATCTATGGGTAGAATCTCTACATGTTTGTATCATGCCACTATCTCACCTACAGCAAATTTACTTGTTGTATATATGTTAGACAGTTGTAAATAACAATAAATAAATGATTAAAAAAAAAAAAGCATTTTATTTATTTATTTTTCATCATTACTATTCACAATTATTCAATATCTATAGGGTTGTAAATAGTCAGGGGTGTCCTCTATCTTAGAGATGAAGTTAACAAAATTATTTTAGTTTCAGATTTTATAGTCTGCAAATGGCCACGTATCAGGTACCCCACCCCAGAATTAACCCCACTTTATCGGTATTTATTATATTTTACGAAACTAATCAGTTATCTAAAGCATAATACATACATTTTTTCTATAGTGTGAACTAGTGACTCGAGACTGTTGCAGACATCAGCAGCTATATTTCAACAGAGCCCCCTCCCCCAAGATATAGGAGTCGCAGATAAGCTTTATCGTAGTTTTCGAACGATTACTCCCATTAACTTAGTCCGTGGCTTAATGTCGGCACTGCACCAGTCCACTTTAGCGCATTCGGGGGCTACAGCAAATATATTGTTGTTTCAGGGAATTTTAAATCTTCATATTCACCAAAAAAAAAAAAAAAAAAATAATAGTAAGTAATTTATAATTTTTGTTCAATTGTTTTTACTATTTTTTATTTTATTTTTTCGAAATCACGCCGCTGGCATGTTCAGGTTTTCCATTAACTATAGAATACTAATGTAAATAAATTTTACTCATCTATTGTAAAAATAAAAAAAATTAACTACAATGTAGGCAACACTAGAGATCTCTACTTCTACATACACTAGCCTAGTCATTTATGTATCTACAATGGAATGATTATGGCTGTATAAATTAAATTAAATTTGTACCGCTACAACCCATCAAGGGTGGAGTACTGTTACTAGGCCAACAGTAGTGCAAGGAGGTGATATGGTCTGAAGCACACTCGACCACCAGATTTTTAACAATTTAAGGGCACCCACATTATGAGGCTGGGTGGACCCCCGAGGGCTCCCGAACCCACAGGACTGACTCCACGGCCAAAGATACATATTATCTGCCACATCCGGATTCAAACCTGTGTCCATGGAGTTAGTAGTCTATTTCCTTGCCAGTGAGCTACCCACTCCCTATTTATTTTATGTTTTATTTGCATTTTCTCAATAGTGGCTTCATGTTCAGTAAATAAATTTACAATCAAATTATCTTTAAAATTCTCATTAAAATAGTCCAACAGGACTTAAACAGTTGAGAAGAATTGGTTCAGAATCGAACCTTTGGGTTCGCTTTTAATATTATTATATATGTTATTGAATTTATTAATATATAACATAAATACAGTTATTAACAACTAATTTTTGTCTGAATACATCTGAGTACAATTTTCTCATGATTAGTATTATTTATCTACTAAGAAGGTTTGTATTTTAAGATTTTTTTTTTAATATCTCCATTGAAATTTATAAGTGTACATAGCAATACATTCAGTATATTCTATGTAAGTTTATAATGGAGTGATACAGGCGTGTTGATAAACTACCCATTGTCAGCTCGCTAATAACGTTTTTACATTAGAAGGTCCCATGGCCATTTTCTTTTCGGAGGATTGTCAGGAATGGAAGAGAAAGCAAGGTTAGAAATTAGTGGTTTTGGGTGGTTAGGGAGTTTATAATGGAAGGAATGATTCTGGTTCGGGCTAGATCGATTACATAGGGAACATTAATGCCTTTGCTTATGATTTTATTTGTATTTTAAGATAATAAAAATAAATAAATAAAAATGATCTTTATATTAAATTAAATATTACTACATAACGACATACATATTTTATTTATTATTTCTCTTCCTCGTTTCCTCATATTAATTTTTTTTCACCCATTAGAAGTCTGAATTTTATATAATAAATTTATGAATGTCATTGTTCTTGTTATTAACTTTTAACTTTTCTTTTTTTTGTTCACTCTTCTTGGGAATTATTATTTTTATGTAGTTATTATTTCATTTTACTTTTTATTTATATTTATTTTTTTTATATTTCATCGTTATTATTCACAATCGTTCAATAACTATAGGGTTGTAAATAGTCAGGGGTGTCTTTTATCTTAGAGATGAAGTTAACAAAATTATTTTAGTTTCAAATTTTATAACTTTTTTTACATTAGAAGGTCCCATGGCCATTTTCTTTTCAGGCGCCTCGGAGGACTGTTTGAAATGGAAGAGAAAGCAAGGTTAGAAACTAGTGGGTTTGCGTGGTTATGGAGTTTATAATGGAAGGAATGATTCTGGTTCGGGCTAGATCGGTTACATATGGAACATTTATGCCTTTGTGTATGATTTTATTTCTATTTTAAGATTAAAAAAAAAAATACTATATTAAATATTATATCATTACATAATGCTAAATATTTTTTAATAATTTAATGGTATCTGGTCACGTTTATAAAATCAAATATTTTTCGATTTTCATATTATTTTGATAAAACAATTATCATAGTGATTCAGTATTGAAGTGAAGGGCAATATTCCTGACTCATCTTCGTTCCTTCATAAATTTTAATTATACTTCGGTACTATCCTGTGATTCTGCGCTTCGCTGGACCGAATAAAAGCGCATAAATTCACTGAATTCAAGCTGACTCAGAAGAGTTTTCTCTCCCTTAATTTCATATAATTGGATTAAAACACCTGTATTATGCTTTCTGTACATTGCTATGTTAGTTTTTCAACTTCGATGAACTTTTGAATTTTTTTTTAGGCGATAGGGGATTGCGCTAAGCATAAATATACAAATAAACCAAACTTATTTATTTGTGGCGACGTTTCGACCTGAAAGGTCTTAATCAGAATCGAAAAAACAAAACGATATAATAACCTTAGTTTAGAGACAAAATATTAAGATAATAATAATAAAAAAAACATAACAATAAATTAAGAATATAAAATATAATACTATAGAAGTAAGAATTATACGAACCAAATGATAACGAAATAGGAAAAAAAAAAATTAAAAACAGTGTTCAAGTAAATATAGACGTAAATGAAAAGTGCTGAAGAAACTTTATTTTTTTCTTGTTAATTATTTTTTTTTTTAAGATAAGTATGTTGTAGTAAGAGAGAGTCAGTCATTTAGATTACGGATTTTGACTAATTTTTTTCGGTGATTCTAACCCTCGAAATTTATAAGTCCTATTTATATATGTGTGGCCACGTTTATAAAATTATTGTTTTTACATTTGACACAGTTTTAAAGATATTTTATTCATTAATAAATAAATCAAATGGTATCCTTATTAAGTCTCAACATGCTTTATTATATCAATAGATAAACATCTATAGTGGATAGTCTAGACTATAGAAATAATAAGGAATTTTGAGACTTAATATTTTGATTATTATCATTATTATTACCATTTGATTTATTTAATAGAAAAATACCAGTCTCAAGAATTTGGATATTTTATTTTTTTTTTTTACAATTGCCCCAGAGGACTCTAATGCCAAGTTTTCAAAAAACCTAAAGTAAATTTGATTTTTTTCATAAACTATGAAACAATTTTATAATTAAATAAAATAAATAATTTTGTATTTCAATAGTTGTTATGACAATAGTTATAACATTTTGACTATTGTCATGACTACCATGGAATCATGGAAACTTAGTAGTTTTTACTTTCACTAATTTATGTACGAAATATATAATTTTGAATCCAAGTTTTCAAAGGAAGTTTTTAAGTACGTTTTGAGGTCCCTTGTGTCCAAATAGAATTTAGCGCACTTAGCCTCTCCTGGCTCATTACGCTGTGAGAGGGCTGCGCTGTGAACTCGAAGAGCCCTGCACTACCTCTCATGCGTGGGGGATAGAGTTAGCTCAGGAATCCTCAGATCCAGTGTGTAAATATTATACATAATATATTTTATTTATAAATGATGGACCGTATTATTTGAAATTATGAAGAAAAGGCTCAGGGGGTGCGTTCAAAAGAAAAAAAATAGTTAACAACTGGCGACGTTTCGCTCAACTTTGTAGAGGTTCATCAGGGCTAAAAAGACATAAAACAACTAAAAATATTTTGACATAGTAGGATAAAAAGGTAAATTAAGGTAGGTAATGCATATTAACGTATCTTATTATTCTACAATGTCAAAATATTTTTAGTTTTTTTGTATCTTTTTAGCCCTGATGAAGCTCTACAAAGTTGACCGAAACGTCGGCAGTTGTTAACTATTTTTTTGTTTTCTTTTAATCGTACGCCGGACTATCTTGTTCATAATTATACATAATTGTGTTAATGTGATTTGTGATTTTATTTTATGGTCTTTTTATTGATATTATATTTTTATTGTCATATTAGTTCAAAATTTTCCTTATTTTATTTTATCCTTATCCCTTCATGTGCATAGTTTGATAATGTTCATTTTATTTATCTTTCTGTTTATATACATATAGAGGTTTTATTTATTTATATACATTATATATATTTTTTCATTCATGTTTTTGTTTATTGTTTTTAAATATTGGTATGAATGTAATCATTTGTCACTAATACTTGTGACGAATTGAAATATTTATTAAATATTATTATATAAAAATTTTAAAAAATAAGTCCAAATAAAAGTTTCGTAAAATGGTGTTTTTTGTGTCCATGCGTCTGTAAGATCTAGAAGCACTTTGAATAAAAGTGTTTATGATTGTAGGAAAAGATAAATTGCTTACTAACATGTTTGTTGAAAGCGATCTATACAATTATACATGAACTTAATGAGACCAAGTCATGCAAACGAGATAGTACTTTACAATGGCAAAAGCGTATTAGATTAGCATATGACCATTACTGATAACAATAAGTTGAAGATGAATGCAACGGTATTTCACGTTGAATAGTTTACACTGCTTCAGCATGGGGGGCCTTTCATTGATAAGAGTCGTCCAGGATCAGATTGAATTCAAGGTGAGCTTCAGTTCGATATCTCGATCAGCTATCGACCTTCACCGTACGCATCTTTATTCATCGTTGATACATCGATTCGGTTCCGTCATGCTTCGATAAATCGATGAAGTAAAGGTCTGACAGGATTGAAAAACATTTTCTTTTAACATAGAATTAAAATAATGGGATTATTGTATAAATGTAAAATAATAAATGCTTAGCGAACCCAAAGGTTCGATGCCGATACCACGAATAGTACTCTACACACTGACCAATGACGTATCTCGTAGCCCAAATCTACTAAATTAGTTTTAACGGAATTCTCCCATCTACGTTTCGGTCTACTTCTTAGTTCAGTGATTATTAACATTTTAGGAATCCATTCTTTACTGGAGTTTGTTAACGAAGTTATTTAGTTTTGTAGTTTCCTTGTTCTCACCCAATAATACCAAAGCACCGTTATTTTACCATCTACATTTAAACCCTTTTTGGTATACATCAGATTTTTAATTACGTACTCTAATGCTAATACAAATAAGATAGGTGATAGAGAATTACCTTGTTTTAAACCTGGCTGAACCTGAAACGTATAAAAAATGTTGGTCATGTCCATCCATACAAGATATACAAAATTGATTAATATATATTATAAATATCAAGATTACCTTACACGGCAAAACATTGCTATTCCAGAAGGTAACGAATCCTGAAGGAACAATGAAGACTTCCTACACCGGCTGGTTCCGAACATGATGAGACCTCTTCCTGCCATTATCTTCTTCTTCGGTATTAAGGTCCTATCCTCCTCCTCCTGTCTTCGTCGGCTCCTGAGAATAACCTTGGTTGATCACGTCTGTCACGCCTTGTCGTGTGGTCCTCACTTCGTCTGAATATTAATATACTCCTTTACCTGTCTTGAATAAGCCTACAGATATGCTTGGACACTACTTGTTTAGTTCTTCTACAATACACGACAGCAGACGGTATTAGTATTAAAAATTCACGCTAATAACAAGGTGAATTAATATGCAGACTTTATTATCAAGACATTGAATACAAATCAAAAAAGCCCAAAAACGTACATCATAACAAAATAAAATTTTATTTATTTTTTAAAAATTTAGTTATTAAAATTTACAACTGTACAAAAAATAAAATGGCAAATTATAGTACGATAGCATGATACATACATGGGGTAAATCTTCCATCTTCTTTTCTGACGCCCTTCGAGGATTATCGGGAATTAAAAAGGAGGCAAGGTTAGGAACAAGTAGGTTTGGATGGTTAGGGAGTTAATACCATTGACGCGGCTGGGAGAGAAGCGCTGTGATCTCTTGGAGCCCTTCCACACTAGGTTGGCAAGACTTGGCTCGGAGTTCCTCTGCACAATGTAGATATAATATATAGGTGGGAATGTGTATTTGTTATATTGTTGTATATAAATAATTTTTTTTTATTATGAGATCAGTTTTATTTTATTATATTTTTGATATAGATTCATGTTTTAATTTATACAAATCATGATAGTATTTTCTTTTATTTATATATTTCTTCATTATTATTATTTTAATTTATACAAATCATGATAGTATTTTCTTTTATTTATATATATCTTCATTATTATTATTTTAAATTCAATTTTTTTTGTTTTACTATTGTTATTATTTGTATTTTTTCCTTTTTGAAATAGCCAATTGCATTGGGAATTACAAATGGAGTCAATAGAGGATTACATAAAAAAATATTCATGAAGTTCCACTCCCAGGTACCGACAGTTAAAGGAGCAGTGACTTACAACTTGGGAAATCCAACCTCAACCCGAAGGCTGAAGCCCAGACTACTGCAGGACATCCTGTTATAAATCCTATATTTATCAATTATATTATTGA